>NC_080180.1:35400041-35506243 GCF_950295315.1 Erinaceus europaeus | reverse complement strand
CTGCACTGCTCCAGACTAATTTTTTTCAGATAGTAATTGTCAGATGGAGAAGCAGAAAGTGAGAGGGAAATAAATCATAACACTGAAGCTGCCTTCAGTGTGGTGGGGCCCAGGCTTGAACCCGGATACAGGACACACATGACAAGCACTATCTAGGTGACCTATTTTGCCAACCCCACAACCACATTTTTCTTTTTTCAGCAGGATACTGGTCAGTTTTGGCTTATGGTAGTGCAGGGGATGGAACCTGGGAATTTGGAACCTCAGGCAATGGAATCTTTTCACACAACCTTTATACTGTCTACCCCAGCCCCCAAACCACAATCTGATATTTCAAAATATTCAAATAAAAATTGTTCCGTTACTAAAATTAACTCATTCAACTTATCTGTTTATTTGTTTGTGCCACCAGGGTTATCCCTGTGGCTCTTTGCCTCAACAATGAATCCATAGCTCCTGGTAGCATTCCTTCCTTTCTTTTTATCTCTCTCTCACCTCTCTCTCCTTCTTTAGACAGAGATAAAGGGCAATAGAAGAAGAGAGTGATATCACACATAGTACTAAGTGCAAGAACCCTCTAAAGGGTCCAGGTTCAAGTCCCCCTCTCCCCACCTGCAGGAGGGAAGCTTCACAAGGAGGGAAACAGGTGTCTATTTTTCTCTTTCTGTCTCTCTTTCCCTCCCCTCTCAATTTCCCTCTGTCCTATCTAATAAAATGGAAAAAATAGCCACCAGGAGTAGTGGATTCATAGTGCAGACACTGAGCCCTAGCGATAACTCTGGAGGCAAGAGAGAGAGAAAGGTAGAGAGAGACCTGAAGACCTGAAGCCTGCTTCAACACTAACAAAGATTCCCTCCCTAGCTCAGGAAGTAGCACACTGGATAAAACACTAGTCTCAAGCATAAGGTCCTGAGTTCAATCCCTGATATTGCATGTTCCAGAGTGATGTTCTGGTTCTCTCTCTTCTCTCATTTATAAATACATAAATAAATATTAAGGAGATTTCCCTTCACTTGGGAACATGGATTCGAACCTGAGTCCTTAAGTATGCTAGCTTGGGCATTGTATCAACTGCGCAACCACCTGGCCCCATTAGTATTTATTTTTAAGTTACTCTGAAGACCAAGAAAATAAATAACAATCTATCATTTGCTACTGAGCGATGACTAAATTAAATTAGACATCTATAAGATAATACTCATGGTGGTGTTTAAAAAGTTATTTCCAGCCTAAAGATGAAAAGTGTCTGGCTTCAAGAAGCACTGATGCTGCTAGTGAATGTGGCTTATATGACCCTGTGCTACACTAGATTTAGGTTGTGACTATTTATATTTCAATGAGTGAATCAGTGAAGCATCTGATGATAATTACAGAAGGCAGAAGACCCAGTCTTTCTGTTTGGTTGTAGAGAGCTCAGTAAATTTAAAAGTATCTAGTGATTCAGTAGTTTTCTACCTAATTTTTTCACAGACAAAATATTCTGTTATTTTATGCTAAAATCACCAAAGTGTCTCAGACGTTTACTAGCCAATGGAGATAATTATCTTTTCCAAAAACAAACAAAACAGAGACAACAACAATAACAACAGCAACAACAAATCAGGTCCAACTCTAGAGAAATAAAGAAGAGTAAATCTACTTCACGGTAAATAGGGAAAATGTAATGGTGAAGTGTTTCTAGATTTTTTTTTCTTTTAATCAGGAAATGTTTTACAAGGCTTGTTGTTTCAGGGATACAATTTCATATCACCTCTAAATATGTGTCAGCACACCTCAGATACCACCAGTGTGCCAAATTCCCTTCCTCTGGGGGAAACTAGTTCTTTTTACCTTGTTTGTCTTAGAATTCTGCTTCAGGCTTTTGCTAGCAGTGTGAACACAGGCTTCCTCAGTATTAAAGTCCCCCAGGGCCCACCTAGATTCCTGTCTTCACCTCCAGGCTTGATTTTGACTCATGCAACATCTGGAGGAGTCATCTCTATTTGTAAAAACTGAAAGAATAAAAAGGTCAAAGAGATTTTGTGGACTTCTAAATTTTTACTACTTTTTTTTTTTTTTTTTTTTTTGGTAATGAGAACTAGAAATGACTGGAGACCCCAGCTCCTTTGTATGTGGTATGTGGGATAAAGCCCAGAGCCTCAGGCATGCAAATCATATACTCCCACTGTTAAGCTGCCTTCTTGTTCCCTGGCTCTTAAAATGCTTGCCCTGTTTTTTCTCTTTTTAAACAATAAGTATTACTTTCATTTTTTTTTATATTGAGCAATTACTCAAATCCTTATTCTGATTCTCAATACATGTGTCATATAGTCTCTCTGAGAAAATGAGGCTAGGACTCAACTTCTGAGACATTCTTACCTCCCTGACAAGGAAAGCTCTCTAACCTCAGAACCTGTGTCTCTTCTTTCACTTCCCAGCCTCCTGGATATTTCCAGTAAAATGATTCACATTCTAAGTGTTCTGTTTCCTTCCATCTAAGAAATCACACTCTCAAACTGACAACAAGCTGAGTGCTTTATTCTTTGATATCTGAGGAAGACACGCCTAATTTTAGAGATTAGAAACTCTCCAATAAACTCAGCATAGAACAAGAATAAAGATCAAGGCTGTTTCAGGATAAGTTGAAAATAAAGACTTTTCCTCTGTTTGATCCAAGTATGGTTCTCCTATTGACCTGAGAGACAAATCACAAACTCCCAAGAGACAACACTTGCTAAAATGGTACACTATCCCTTCACTCCTTCATAAAAGCAATGTCAAACACTATCCAAATCATTTCCAGCTCTTATGAAAGAAGGGAAGAGGAAGATATTTCCCAGATGGTTATATCTCAGCGCACTGACAAGCAGATAGCAGGACTCTCTGGCCTGAGCTAGTATCCATTCCTTCTAAAGGGCACAAAGTGAGGGCAGAGGCAGTCATTCTGATACCTTCTTTCATCAAAGAAATGAAATATATCTTCTGAGAACATGTTTCTGTTCTTTTAAAAATATTTTAAATTGTTAAATCTAAAATATAAAATGCATGCAGGAGAATGAATAAAATATAAATGAATGGTTTAATAATTGATTGTGAAGTAAACATCTCTAAATCCGTCTAAGGACAAAAAAGGAGTATTTATTGAATTGCTCTCTGAAAGTTCTCAATCTACTGTTGTTCTTCAAAACCCTGCCCCATTTCTAGAATAACATTGCTTTGGCTTTTAAGCTAATTTTCTCCTTGCTTTTCATTATACATCTTTCATCTATGTATGAATTTCCAAATATTAAAGGTTTGGTTTTGTCTAATTTTGACTTTTACATAAATGAATTGTTTCATGGCCTTGTTTTAACTTATTTAACTTATTGGTGGATAGTCTTTTTTCATATAAAATATTATTCATCCTTGTTGATGAATGTTTTTTTAATATTTATTTATTCCCTTTTTGTTGCCCTTGTTTTTCATCATTGAATTTACTGTTATTGATGTTGTCATTGTTGGATAGGACAGAGAGAAATGGAGAGAGGAGGGGAAAACAGAGAGGGATAGAGAAAGACAGACACCTGCAGACCTGCTTCACCACCTGCAGGTGGGGAGCCGGGGGTTCGAACCAGTTTCCTTATGCCTGTCCTTGTGGATTGTGCCACCTGCACTTAACCCACTGCGTTTCTACCCGGATGAATGTGGTTTTTAATCTAATTCGATCCATTCTGAATACACTGCTTTGAATGAGTAGGCATGCATGCATGTATGTATTTTATCAGAGCACTGCTCAACTCTGGCTAATGGTGGTGCCAGCAATTGAAACTAGAACTTTAGAATCTTAGGTGGAAAAGTCTTTTTGAATAACCATTCCCCAGTCCTGAGAATGTGTTTGTATATATTACAGTTCATTTTAAAAGTCATAAAATAAACTTAAAATGGGGACAGGTGGTGGTGCACCTAGTTGAGCTCACATATTAATTGCAGTGCACAAGGACATGGGTTCAACACCCTGGTCCCCATCTGCAGGGGGAAAGCTTCAGGAGAGGTGAAACAGGGCTGCAGGTATCTCTCTCCCTCTCTATATTCTCCGCCTCTCTGTTTCTCTCTGTCTCTATCCAATAATATATATATATATACATATATATATGAAACTTAAAATGATTAAATCTTAGGGTCAGTAAAATAGCTTCATCTGAATTGCATGCTTGCTTAGTCCTTCACACCACTGAGTTTCTAGACCAGCTCCCCTTTCAGTAAAAGGAGCTCTTTTCATCCTCTGTCTCTCTTTCTCTCTATCTCTCTCTCTTTCTCTCTCTGAAAAAAAAGTTGGCTTGGAGTAATGAAGTCCAGGTGGTGACATATATATTGTATGTGAATTCAAAAGCAAAGAGAATTTTCTCATCATTCATGTTCTTTTCTCTTGTTAGCAATGTGTAGTCAGCCTGAAATGCTGTTCACAGAACTTTATTATTTTTTTTTAAATTTATTTTTTATTTAAGAAAGTATACATTAACAAAACCATAGGCTAGGAGGGGTACAACTCCACACAATTCCCACCACCCAATCTCCATATCCCACCCCCTCCCCTGATAGCTTTCCCATTCTATATCCCTCTGGGAGCATGGACCCATGGGTTGCAGAATGTGGAAGGTCTGGCTTCTGTAATTGCTTTCCTGCTGAACATGGGCGTTGACTGGTCGGTCCATACTCCCAGTCTGCCTCTCTCTTTCCCTAGTAGGGTGGGTGTTTGGGGAAGCAGAGCTCCAGGACACATTGGTGGGGTCTTCAGTCCAGGGAAGCCTGGCCGGCATCCTGATGGCATCTGGAACCTGGTGGCGTTTCCAGTAGATGTTGTCGGAGCTCAAGCCACTAGCAGCTTCTCAGTCCGCCATCTTCCAGAATCCCCTATTATTTTTTAATTTTTTAAACTTTATCTGTTGAATAGAGACTGTCAGAAGGGGGAAGGGGGTGATAGGGAGAGAGACAGAGAGACATGTGCAGCACTGCTTCACCATTTGTGAAGCTTTCCCCCTGCAGGTGAGGACCAGGGGCTCGAACCCAGGTTCTTGCACACTATAAGATGTGTGCTCAACCAGATGCGCCACAACCTGGCCCCAGAACTTTATTATTTACTGGTCTTTTGCCCCATATAATCACTGTAAAATAGAAATGTCTTTTTTAAAAATATATTTTTTAATATTTATTTATTCCCTTTTTTGTTGCCCTAGTTGAGTTTTATTGCTGTAGTTATTATTGTTGCTCTTTTTAAAAAAAATTATTTATTCCCTTTTGTTGCCCTTTTTATTGTTGTTGTTATTGATGTTGTCACTGTTAGATAGGACAGAGAGAAATGAAGAGAGAAGGGGAAGACAGAGAGAGGGAGAGAAAAATAGACACCTGCAGACCTCCTTCAAGACTCCCCTGCAGGTGGCGAGCCTGGGGCTCAAACAGGGATCCTTACCCCAGTCTTTGAGCTTTGCACCACCTGAGCTAAACCTTCTGCGCTACAGCCCAACTCCCTAGAAATGTCTTTTTATGTCAATATCAGAGGAATTTGGAGTCCTAAAACCTTCCCCCCACAGGAAGTTCTAGATTTGCTGTGTTATCATTTGTCAGGAGGTGAAAGCCAGGGGAAATGACATGATTTTTCTGAATTTCAGGACTTCTTTTAAAATTATGTCTGATTCAAAATGGAATAAGTTAATTTTGTATGAATTATATTATACAAAAAGTCTTTTGCCACCAGCAACATAGCTAGCTATCTTGCTTAAGCTCTTCAAAAAGTTGCTGAAATGATTATGATTCACATTTTCTACTTTAAACAATTTCATTCCACAAAATTGTTTTATAGAATAAATGAAATAATATATGCAAATAACTTAGCACAGAGTAGAAATTCAATATGCCTATGATAATTGATCTCACTTTATAGTCTATGCTTGGTTCTTAAAAAATGTTCCCAGACTCTAAATGCATCTCTGCCTAAATCAGCACACCTGATTTTTTGGAACATTGACTTATGTCTTATCCAGTTTTATTTTCACTTGTTTGTTGAAGTAAGTATAAGAACAAGAAGACAACAGTAAGCACAATTAATTTGGAAACTAAGCTGTGTTTTCACTCAAATCTAGTAACATTCTCTAAAATAGCTATGATCTATTGATTAAAACAGTGAAAAACTGAAAGTCAGATTTTCAAGGTAATTTTCTTTTTTTTTTCTTCTTATGAGTCTCTTTTTCTTTCTTTTTTTAAATTTATTTAAGAAAGGAGACATTAACAAAACTGTAGGATAAGAGGGGTACAACTCCACACAATTCCAACAACCCAATCTCCATATCCCATCCCATCCCCTGATAGCTTTCCCATTCTCTGTCTCTCTGGGAGCATGGACCCAGGGTCATTGTGGGTTGCAGAGGGTGGAAGGTCTGGCTTCTGTAATTGCTTTCCCACTGAACATGGGCATTGACTGGTCGATCCATACTCCCAGTCTGCCTCTCTCTTTCCCTAGTAGAGTGAGTCTCTGAGGAAGTGGAGCTCCAGGACACATTGGTGGGGTCATCAGTCCAGGGAAGTCTGGTTGGCATCATGTTGGCATCTGGAACCTGGTGGCTGAAAAGAGAGTTAACATACAAAGCCAAACAAATTGTTGAACAATCATGGACCTAAAGGCTGGAATAGTGCAGATGAAGTGTTGGGGAGGGATACTCACTTCAGACTCTTGTGTACTTCTGCTTTCAGGTATATATTTTTCCCTGGTTTATGGGCATGTGTGAACATATGCTGTATCTCAGGGGACCTGGACTATATCTACGTTTGGGGACTTTATTGGGGAGTGGACCACCTGGAATGGAATTAGAGAATACTATGAAAGGAAAGGTCTCACCTGAGTGATGAAGCTGAAGGGTTGTCATTCCACACCTGAAGTCTCTGGACACAGTCTGAAGTGAAGCATGTTGGAGTGGCACTCATTGCGTTGATTAGGTTGTGAACCACAAATGCAATATTATAATATTATTTGATATGAGTTGAGAGAAGCATGCAGGAAAGTGGGCCCCACCCTAAGGTTCCAGGACTGGGGGAAATATAGGCTCTATAGTGGAAATGTGAGGTTCCTGCTGTCTTAGGGTTCAAGAAGACAATGGATAGTTATTGTTAATATCTCATTATTTGGTAATTGGGTTAACTTTGAAAAGTCCCTTTTTTAGGGTTTGCTGTATAATACCCAGCATCTTGTATATAGCTGTGCCACCGATTGCTTCTGTTCTCCCTGGTCTAGGCTTTTGAGAGAGTCAACATATCAAAGACTCAGCCTATGTATTAAAAAGGCTCTGTCTGTGTTTTAAAAAGTTCTAGACATATGATCAATTTTTCCCTCTCATATTAATTAAATAGTGGCTTATATGACTACACTTTAATAGGAGTGTACATAAACACCATTCCCACCACCAAAAGACTGTGTCCTACCAACCAACCACCCCCTGCTGCCCCAGGAAGCCTAATGTCTACCCTCCCCCTCACCACAAGGTTTTTACTTTGGTGCCCTAATCTCAATTTAATCAGTTTCCCTTTTAGTTTCCCTTTCTGTTTTTCTTTCTCAACTTCTGTTAATGAGTGGGATTATCCCATACTCATCTTTATCTTTCTGACTTAGCTCACTTAACATAATTCCTCCTAGCTTCGTCCAAGATGGGTCAGATAAGGTGGGTTCATTGTTCTTAATAGCTGCATAGTATTCCACTGTGTATATGTACCACAGCTTTCTGAGCCACTCATCTGCTGTTGGGCACCTGGGTTCCTTCCAGATTTTAGCTATTATTAATTGTGCTGCTATGAACATAGGTGTAAAGAAGACTAAAGGAGAAACAAACCAATGGGACTACATCAGGTAATTTTAATTTAAATAAACCCATGTCCCTAGAAATTACTATATATCTCCAAGTATTGCATTACCTTCCCATTCCAGCTTGCTAAGAAAAATAAAGTGATTATGTAAAAATTTCTGTGACTATATTTACAGTCTGTATTTTCTCCCGATAAGGTCTAGGGAGAAAATACACATTAAGCACATTACTTCATTGTGACAGAAAAGCAAAGTAGATTTTGCAACCCTTTTTCCAGGGCATGTTTTGCCAGTGGATGAATGAGAACTTCACTTTGTCTATTTGAGTACATCTTTTGGATGGGAGGAAGTTGTCACAGAAGAGGAATGAGAGAAGGCACAAGAGGCTGGAGAAATAATTATGAAAAAATTTTAGCTTTGGGGCCGGGTGGTAGCTTACCTGGTTGAGTACACATGTTGCAATGTGTAAGGACCCAGGTTTCAGGCTCTGGTCCCCATCTGCAGGTAAAAAGCTTTGCAAGTGGTGAAGTAGTGTTGCAGGTATCTCTCTCTCTCTCTCTTTCTCTCTCTCTCTTTCTCTATCACACCCTTCTCTCTTGATTTCTGTCAGTCTTTATTCAATAAATAAATAAAGATAAAAAATTTAAAAATAAGAAAGAAACTTTAGCTTTCCGCACCCATTCCTGTTTGTTCTGAACTATTTGTTTCTCCTTTTCTATTTTTTGATGTTAAAGAAGATAATATATATATCTTGTTTTTTATTTCTTTATTGGGGTGTTAATAGTTTATAGACTACAGTAAAATGCAACAGTTTGTATAATATTATATCTTGTTAAAAAGAAGAAAGGCTACTGACTTGAAGTCAGGGGAAAGACAAGTGTATATGAAGGTTATTGTGCAGGGAGATATTTATTAAGTAAAACTGTGTTTAATGTCCTGTGGAAAACAGTATTTGAAAGCATGGGTCAACTGTCAAATTACAAGTCACACACAGACTTTTATCATTACCACTCAACAATATGGGTAATGCAACATTATTTAAGAAGACAATTCAGTGGCAAGGCAAATATCTCAGTGGTAGAACACATGACTTGCTTGACTGAGTCTTCTGGTTGGAAGTATATGTGTGCACCCACATATACCAGAGCTCTTGTTTCTTTCTATTGCTTACGTAAATTTTCTTCTTTCCCACTATGTGTGTGTGCATGTATAAATTATATAGTTTTAAAATATAAATGGAAGAAAATTATGAACACTTATTTTACAATTGTATATCCTCTAACATCAGGTTTAGTTTAGTTTTCCTTACCTTGCTTTCTTTGATTTTTATATATAGTGCAAATTTAGCATCATGAAGCCAATCCCTTGAGTAGTTCTGTCAGAATCTTTAGTTCATATCTCTCTGAAAGGTCAATTCCTGTGGATTCTTTAACATCATATGCTTGGAGGCGAGGACATATAGTAAAGAATAGCTAAAGCCAAAAATGAGAAGTGGAAAAGTGTTCCAGAATCTTAGTGAAGATAGCATCAGCAGAATCAGATACTAAGTTATAGCCATTTGTACCCGTCTATGTAACAAATTAGTTCTGTAATCACTGATGTAATTCCATTCCCCTACCATGAAGTTAGATACTATACAGTATGATTCCTGGCAACATAGAATATAAAATAATGGGGTTGATTAGATGGTCTGGTTTATGCCATCTGTCTCATTTCCTTTTGGATGTATTATTATTAAGACAATCACAGGACACATTAAGAGTGGATAAGGAATTTCATTCAACAATTCACAAAAAATATTGTGTGTGTTTCAAGAGGAAGTTAACAATCACATCAATAAAATCTGAATTCTAAGTTAAAGGTTCAAAACACTGCTCATATCCTCAAATTAAGTTCAGTTTATGTTAGTTTATGTTATGTTAGTTTAGTTTAAGTATGTTTAGTTAACATACTATTGGTCATCTTTTAAATCCTCCACAGACTCAGGAGCCAAGATACGCCCCTACAAGGTGAAAATACTTGAAACAAGAGAAAATAACTCTACAAATTATTGTTGTAGTTATTGTTGTTGTTGTTGTTGATGTTGTCGTTGTTAGATAGGACAGAAAGAAATGGAGAGAGAAGGGGAAGACAGAGAGGGAGAGAGAAAGATAGACACCTGCAGACCTGCTTCACCACATGTGAAGTGACTCCCCTGCAGGTGGGGAGCTGTGGGCTGGAACCAGGATCCTTAAGCTGGTCCTTAACCTACTGTGCTACCACCGGACTCCTTCCAAAGAAGTTTTAAAAGCTACTGAAATTACACAGTTAAGGAGTGACAGAAGTGGGTCTGAAATCAAATTCTTCCTCATTCTGAGAAAGGGAAATAAGTCAAAGAGTTAACTGAAACTTTCACTTGTAAGGAAAATTCAAAGAGCTATGTTGGTTTCTCTTGTTCTTCTGCTATCTGTGTCTTCCTACTCTTGAGAGTGAAAACCAAGGTCAGCCTGATGCTCTGAGAGGATAGACCAGGGCTTGACTCACTTCTAAATAATCTTTTTCTCCAGGGAAAAGGCAGAAAAAGGCTGCCAGAAAGAGACACAAGAAACTTAAGTTGGACATCTGACTGTTGTTTTTTGCCCTCTGGAAGCTGCTTAATATGCCTGGAATCATAAGGAAGATGGAAAAAGGAAGACGCCTTTGTTTTTCTCTCTTCTGGGGGACACAGAGTGACTCACTTTACTATTCCTTTCCATAATCCCCATCTTACATAGTAGGAGGTAGGGTGTGTAACTAACTTTACCTACCTTTTTTCTCTTAATGCTCTGTTTGCTCTCCAACTCTTTAATAAGCATATATTAATTATATTATATTATATTATATTATATTATATTATATTATATTATATTATATTATATTATATTATATTACTTATACTATATAGTACTAATCAGTGTGGTTGACTCTGACTTCTTTTACATACTTCTGGTTTATTGTAGGGAGTATCAAAACCAGGAAATCAGTTTGAGAAATCAGGAACTGAGGACAACTGGGGCAATTTGCTGGAGGTGGTTGGTCTCCTGCTTCCCCCCATACAGGATTGGTGTATGTGCAGAGGAACAGTAATTATTTTTTCTTCCCCTCATCCTTGCCTCCTCAGGCTGGTCTAGTCCTCTTCAAACTCCAAGATTATTACTCTTTTTTCTCTCTTGCTTTTCAATGTACTAATAGTTTTTTCTGGGGGCATTATGGACTTTTTATTTCTCTCTCTCTGTCAAACTTCCTAAAAATAACTGTGTTTTAACTGTTTGCCTTTTAAACAGATCTCTCTCTCTCTTCCCCTCCCTTCCACTTTGTTATTTAAATCCCTTTCTCTCTTTCTCCCTGGAATTCTGTCCAAATTTCTCCAAAGCAGCTGATAGATTGAAGCCAATCAGAAACACTCATTTCCCTGCTCTTTGTATCACAATTGACTCAAGAAGAAATATAAATGTGAACAAGGTAATGAATCAGTAATCAAAAATCACAACAAAAAATGTTCATAACGAGATGATGGTGAATTTGATATGTAAGCCAGAATCAACATTTATCCCTCTCAAATATGTCCAAAAACTGATGAGGAAGGAATATTTTCTACCATAATCTAGAAGCCATAATTACTTTTGTATCCAAACCAGATGAAAACATCATTAGAAAAAAAAAAATTACAGTCCCATATCACCTGCCTTCTATAGATTCAAAAGTACTTAATAAACTACTAGAGACAAATCAATTTGTTATTGAATATTAATTTAACACTGAAAGAATTGTATCCCATAACTACTTTGTATTTATGCAAATAAGAATGCCAATAAAGGGAGTCGGGCTGTAGCGCAGCGGGTTAAGTGCAGGTGGCGCAAAGCACAAGGACCGGCATAAGGATCCCGGTTCGAACCCCGGCTCCCCACCTGCAGGGGAGTCGCTTCACAGGCTGTGAAGCAGGTCTGCAGGTGTCTATCTTTCTCTCCTCCTCTCTGTCTTCCCCTCCTCTCTCCATTTCTCTCTGTCCTATCCAACAATGATGACAACAACAATAATAACTACAACAATAAAACAACAAGGGCAACAAAAGGGAATAAATAAATAAAATAAATATTAAAAAAAAGAATTAAAATTAAAAAAAAGAATGAAAATAAAAATGTAAGGTTGCTTCAGTACAGCAAAATTAAGGACTATAATGTGACATATTAATAGAATAAGTGAAAGAAAGCACATAATCTCACTTGATAGAAAAATAAACTTGAGAACATTAAATATACCAACAGGATTAAAAATAAAGGGAACTTCAGGCTCGCAAAATAGTTCACCTGGATAGTGTGCTTGTTTTGCCAATTGTTTGACCTAACCCTCACCACACTGAAGGCAATGTCCATCCTCCTGTGTTCTGTGTTTCTCTTTCTCCCTCCCCCTCCCTATCTCTCCCTCTCTCTTTCACTTCTTTCTGAAAGTCATCCATACAGTGATAGTTCCAGTGATGACAAAATAATAGGAAAAAGAAAGAGAAAGAAAAAAAATATCATAAAGCCTAGAACTTCAAATGTGATCTAATATAAAACATTTGAGAAAAAACACTTTTATTTTTTTATTTATTTATTTTCCCTTTTGTTGCCCTTGTTGTTTTTATTATTGTTGTAGTTATTATTGATGTCATTGTTGTTAGATAGGACAGAGAGAAATGGAGAGAAGAGCGGAAGACAGATAGGAAAGAAAGACACCTGCAGACTTGCTTCACCACCTGTGAAGAGACTCCCCTGCCAATGGGGCGCTGGTGGCTCGAACCGGGAATCCTACACCAGTCACTTTGCACCACATGTGTTTAACCCACTGTGCTACCACCCCAACTCCCAAAAAAGCCATTTTTAATATCATACTTAATATTGGAAAACAAAAAACTTCCCTATAATCAGAAATGAGATAAACATACCCGGTCTAATAGCTCCTAGCCAACACTGTACTGGATGGTTTAGCCAACAAAAATCAGGATATAAAATGAAATGAGGCATTCAAGTTGGAAAATAAAACTAAATTTGTCTTTACTCGGATAAGATAATGCTATTATAGAACAGATTTTAAGCTCTATAAGAAAATAGCTAGTTCTAGTACGTTCATCAAAGTTTCCAGGCAGGGAATCAACATAAAAATCAGTGGTTCTTTTATTCACATATAATGAATGATTGGAAAAGGCAATTAATAGAGCTAGTAGAGTGTACACATTACCATGTCCTCACCTGCAGTGGGTAAGCTTCATAGTATAGAGCAATGCTGCTATTTCTTTTCTTTTTTTAATTTTGATTTATAAAATGGAAATATTGACAAGACCATAGGATAAGAGAGGTACAATTCCACACAATTCCTAACACCAGAGTTCCGTATCCAATCCCCTCCCTTGATAGCTTTCTTATTCTTTATCCCTCTGGGAGTATGGACCTAAGATCACTATGAGGTGCCAAAGGTGGGAGGTTTGGCTTCTGAAATTGCCTTCCCACTGAACATGGGTGTTGGAATGTCGATCTGTACTCCCAGCCTGCCTCTCTCCTTCCCTAGTGGAGTAGGGACCAGGGGAGGTGGGGCTCAGGACACATTGGTGGGGTCAGTCATCTGTTCTAGGAAGTCAGGTTGGCATCATAGTAACATCAGGAACCTGGTGGCTGAAAAAGCATTAATATATAAATCAGAACAAGTTATTGACTAATCATGAACCTAAGGAAAAGAATATTGCAGTTGGGGGTTGGGCGGTAGTGCAGCGGGTTAAGTGCATGTGATGCCAAACGCAAGGAACAGAGTAAAGATCCCAGTTCAAGTACTGGCTCCCCACCTGCAGGGGAGTCGCTTCACAGGCAGTGAAGCAGGTCTGCAGGTGTCTATTTTTCTCTCCCCCTCTCTGTCTTCCCCTCCTCTCTGCATTTCTCTCCGTCCTATCCAACAACAACAGAATCAGTAACGATAATAATAACCACAACAACAACGATAAAAAAAAAAGAATAATGTAGATGAAGATTTGGGGACTGTTCTGGAAAAACCTAATAGGTTATTTAGATATATTCCAAGGGGCCCATGACCCTACTAGTTTTTTTCTGAACTTGACATCTAACATGCAGGTGACCTATGTTATTGTCTGGCGAAATAGTGTCATAGTTGGAAATAGAACTAGAAAGCTGGATCAGGGAAGAGAATAGCTCCCAAATATGGGAAAAGTATATAAATACTGTTAACTGTAAACCCCATCGATTTGATTTCAGGCCATAGTCAGCATAGGAGCCTACGTAACCTCTGAATCCCTATAGGTCTGAGCTGGCATTCTATGATCACAGCTAGAAACATTCCAGGCTAGTATTTCTTATCTCCATCTCTCACCTACCCTTCTTTCACTCTCACCTTCCAACAAAAGGAAAGGAACAAAATGGCTGATGGGAATGGTAGCATTATCTTGCAGGTCCAAGTAATAATACCAGTGACAAAAAACAAAGGGGGGGCTAGGAATACAATTCTAGTTACACTAATATCAGAAAATACCTAGTAATAAATTTAATCAAAGGTATGAGGTATATACACAGAATATTAACAATTTTTGCTAAGCAAAATTAAATAATACATAAGTAGGGGTAGGTGGTGGCACACCTGCTAGAGTACATTAGTTACTTTGCACAAGGACCAGAGTTCTAGCCACTGGTCACCACCTGCAGTGGGGGAGGGAGGACTTCACCAGCAATGGAACAGTGCTACAGGTATCCTTTTCTCACTTTCTCTATCTCTCTTCTCATCCCCACAATTTCTCTCTGTTGTTATAATTATAAAGGAAAGAAGAACAAAAAAATATGAAGAAAGAAAGTGTACCAGGAGCAATGGAGCAATCATATAGGCACCATAACCCAGATAATACTAATTTATAATAATAAACAAAGACATTCTGTGTTCCAGAGTTGAAAGACAACACCGTCAAGGTATTAGTAATGCCTCAAATAAAATACTACTAGAACCTCTACTACAATTCCCACAGCTCACTTTGCTTTAGGAAGTGTAAAGCTCCATCCTCATATTTACATAGCATTCTAATGCATCCTAAATGAAAAGAAAATGGAAAATCTCGCACTTTCTGATATCAAAATGTACTACAAATCTTTTTATACAATCCTATTATAATCAAAGCATCCAGTAATGGTATAAGGATGAACAGTAGAATAAAAGCCCTTTAAAATAAAATTTCAAATTCATAGTCAATTTAATACATACATGGATCACTGTTTTTCAGTAAGGGTGTCTTGGCCAATTAATGGGAAAAAAATAAGTGAGAAACAGTGAATTTGAGCATAAACCTTATGTCAGATATTAAACTTCACTCAGAAAGAATAAACCAGAAATAAGAGTAAAAACCTTAAAATAATTAGATTAAAACAGAGAGTGAATCTTTATAACCCTTCACTAGGCAATTTCTTCTTATTTATAACTCCCAAAACATAAGAAACAACAAAAATTCCATATATACTCTAAGAAATATAAAGCAATAAGAAAGGAGGGGAAGGAAGGTTTGGGGGAACTTAGGGTGCTGGTTGAAAAGGACCAAAGTTGGGGGTGGGAGTATTTTGTAGATATCTGTTACAGGAAGATGAGAAATTATATCCATATGTCAAAAATTGTACTAAAATCCACTAATCCTTCCCCCAGTAAAGAAATATATATAACAATAAATGGATGAAAAGATTTGCAAATCACCTATGATGATGATCTCATATCTAGAACTTATAAGAAATACTTATAGTTCCACAAGAAAAAGACTCACAATCTAATCTTCTATATGGGCAAAGTAGTTAAATATTTCCTGAAGTGCTAACAGACATATGAGAAGGTGACCAACATAATCATGAGGGAAATGTAAATAAAAAACCATTACAGATATCAGTTTCTATCCACTAATTCAGTTATAATAAGTAATTAGAAAATAGTAAATGTTGGTTATGATACGGAAAACCTTGAACCCACATATACCATTGTGGGGAATCCAAAATAATTAAGCCAATATAGAAAACAATTTGCTGGAGCCCTAGTCGGGGAGTCCTGAGATTCCCACACAGGCATGATGGGCCTTGACCTAGAATAGATCCCTTTCTCCACTGTCACTGGTCATCTTCATCAGGAACAACATAACAGACCTCTTTGTGGGCCCTATTGGACTTGCCCCCAATGTAGATCAACAACAGTAGAGAATGTTCCATCCTCCAAAGGGAGGCTGGATAACATACTCTATCTACCCCTGAGGAAGATGGGTCCTGAAACTGGGGCAGCTTGGAACGTTCCTACTCATGACCACAGAATGTGAGCTCAGGCCTACAGGGATGCAGAGGTTACATAGGCTCCTAAGCTGAATATGGGCCCCAGATCAAATCGATGGAGTCTACAGTCAACAATATTTATACACCTTTCCAATATTTTGGAGCTATTCTCTTCCCTGATCCAGCTTTCTGGTCCTTTGTCCAGCTATGACATCATCTCCCCAGACAGTAACTTAGGTCCACCTGCATATCAGAGGTCAGGGAATAACTGGTATAGTCATGAGCCTTTTTGGAATATAACTAAAATAGGTCTACTAGCTATCTTCAAAACAGAGATTCCAAATCTTCATCTGCAATATTCTTTCCATTAGATTCATGATATGTCAACAATTTGTTCTGCTTTATATCTTAAATTTTTTTCAACCACCAGTTTCCAGATGATATAATGATGCCAACTGGACTTTCCTGGGCAGACGACCCCACCAATGTGTCTTGGAGCCCCACTTCCCTAGAGCCTTGCCCCAATAGTGAAAGAGAGAGACAGGTTGGGAGTAGGGAATGACCTGTGCCAATGTCCATGTTCAGTGCAGAAGCAATTACAGAAGCCAGACCTTCCACCTTCAGCACCCCATAATGACCCTAGGACCATACTCCCAGAGGATTAAAGAATAGGAAGGCTATCAGGGGAGGGGATGGGATATGGAGATCTGGTGGTGGGAATTGTGTGGAGTTGTACCCCTCTTACCTATGGTTTTGGCAGTGTTTCCTTTATATAAATAAAAATCCTTTTAAAAAGAGAACAATTTGGTTTTTTCTCTTAAATTTATATATAGGATTACTTGGTAACTTCACAATTCTACTTCTAGGTACACACCCCAAAGTGGATATTCAAATAAGCACATACACACATATATTCACAACAGCAATATTCACAGTAACTAAAAATAAGAAAAATTCTCAAAGACTTATGACAAATGACTAGATAAATGAATTATGATAAATGCATGTAAGGGACTATTACTCAATCATAAAAAGGGAATAAAGTGCTAAAACATACTATTATACAAAGGAAGCTACAATACATTGTGCTAAGGTGAAGGCAAAAGAAAAGTCCTCATACAATTACACTTACACAGAATATCAAGAATAGAAAAGTGTATAAAGATAGAATGAGGATTAATACTTCTTAGGTGTTTACTGGGAATGGGGAGATGAAGGATAGGGAGAGAGAAAAGAGAGAGAAGCATCCTGGTCTATGCAATCAAACTGGGGACTTGATGCTTTATCCACTGCACCTCCTCCCAGGCCATATTTATTTACTTGTTATATACTACCAGAGCACTGTTCAACTCTGGCTTCTGGTGGAGCCAGAAATGAACTGGGGACCTCAAAGCTTTAGGAAAGAAAAGTCTTTTTTTGCATAATTATTAATCTGTCTTCAAAGTAACATTCTCAAAGGCACACTCTTAACAATAAAGTTGCAGTGACATGTAGATTTAGCTTTCCAAAACCAGGTTTCAGGAGTCTGTTCATCATTTTTCCTCCCTGCAAATAATTTTATTAGGGAAATCATGGTCTACCGGATGGTTATGATAAGTGAGATAAGCCAGAAGGTATAAGACAAATAGTGGGTGATATCTGCTGGTTTTCTTATAACTGTCTTCATAGATACTGACTCCCTAGTTAGAGAAGGGAGTCTAATACACATGGAATATTTCAAATATTAAAAGACTAATGAAGCATGATATTCCACTAAAATGAATTGAAAATTGCATCATTTTCATGACTGAAGTCTACAGCTTTGAACTTAATCATTTAGATTGAGAATTGGCAGAAATATCAAATCCATTCAGTGAATGCTTACTATCTTGCCATTAACTGTTTTCTACCAATCCCTCTCTATTCTGTCCCTTTTAAGTCTGTAGTAGCCTTTCCAAACCAAAGTGGAAAAAAAAAGTCTACCAGTAGAAAATACTTTGTCTAGCTCAGAAATGGAACTTCATTCATTTCTTTGTTTTTGTTTTGTTTTTAAATTGTCACCATGGTTATTGCTTGAGCTTTTTTTCCTTTCATTTTTCTCTTAATTTGACAAAACAGAAAGAAATTGAGAGGGGTAGGGGAAGATAGAGAGGAAGATAGAAAGATAGACCTGTTTCAATCATTCATGAAGCACACACACAACCCCGCAGCTGCGTAGCAGGAAGCTGAAACCTAGGTGCAAGGACTCTGTCTTATATGTTATCATAGCATTTTGAGTAAATATTATAATAGCATTTATTGCATTGTACAATCAATACTACTTTATATAGCTCTTTCTGAGAGTACAGTCTCTGTGTTCAACTGGGTGCATCACAGCCTGACCCCTTCATTCATTCCTAACACCAGGCCTGTAAACATGGCATTCACAGTTACACACATTATAAGGCAGTCTTCAGCTTCAGACTTCTTAGAGTAGATTCATCAGATTCATAGAACTGCTCTCTCTGACATCCACAATACAATTCATTACCTTTGTCAATAAGGGTAATAAGGCAGAGACTGTGTTCTCAGAAGGAGCTATAAAAAGTACTATTGATTGTACAATTCAATAAATGCTATTATAGTATTTACTCAAAATGCCATGATAACATAGAAGACAGAGTCATAAATTTTGCTTTAGCTGGAATGTTAAGAATATCTTCACCAAAACTGATCTTCATTTTGAACTCAAAATAATCTCCAAATATATACCTGTATCCTTTATCCCTAATTAATTCATATCTAAAGCCTTGATTCCATCACATAAAAAGAGTAAAATATGTCCTCTTTTCCTTTATCTAAATCTTTATAAAGATAGATATGGGGCCAGGCACCCAGGTTCAAGCCCCTGGCTCCTGTCTGCAGGGGGGAAGCTTCACAGGGGTAAAGCAGGGCTGCAGGTCTCTTTCTGTCTCCTTCTCTCTGTCTTCCCTTCTCCTCTCAATATCTGTCTCTATCCAATAATAAATAAATAAATAAACACTAAAATATATTTATATAAGAAAAAAATAAAGATAGATCCTAAAGGTCCAGGAAGATAGTTAAGTGGTTGAGTACAGAACTTCCATGCCTGAAGTTCCAGGTTCAATTCCTGGCAGTGCTATATGCCAAAACTGAGCAGTATTCTGGTCTTTGTCTTTTGCCAAAACGGACTAGTATTCTAGTCTTTGTCTTTTGCCAAAACTGAGCAGTATTCTGGTCTTTGTCTCTTGCCAAAACTGAGCAGTATTCTGCCTTTGCTTTTGCCTGAACCCCTCAACTCCTCAATCTTTCAACTTCCCTCTCTCCCTTATAAATCACTTGAAAACAAACACACACACACACACACACACACACACACACACACACACACACCCTCCAACCCAAGGTTATTACTGGGGCTCAGTGCTGGCACTAGAGCCCACTGCTCCTGATGGCCTTTTTTTTTTCCATTTTATTGGATAGGACATGGAAAAATTGAAAGAGGACGGGGAGACATAGAGGGAGAGAGAAAAACAGATACCTGCAGACTTTCTTTGCCACTTGTGAAGTGACCCCACTGCAGGTGGGGAGCTGTGAGTTTGAACCAGGATCTTTACATGGGTCCTTCCTTGTGCTTAATAGTATGCATGTTTCACTGAGTGCGCAACCACCCACAACCCCCTGCCCAAAGACAACATTTAAAAGAAGATACAGCGACAAAAGATCGATTGATGTTTGTAAATTATAAAGTTTCCAAAGATCAGTAACCCTATGACTTCTCTCATACACAATACAGTAACAAACTTAGCATGCTAAAAATTCTGAGAGGACACAATATTTTCCTCTACAATTGACAATCTGCATTTCAAACCCTTCAACTACAGCTAAACTATTCCCGCCCTCCCCGTCATTGTTACAGCTGTGTCATGACCTAAGTAGAATCCACACTTAACACAGATTTCTAAGACATAAAATTGAGTTTATGAAGGAAATTATCTCGAGATATTTTTTACACTAGTGTACCACGTCCACCTCACATAAACTTATGTTGAAATTTTAGTGCATCTTTGTCCCTAAGTGCCTGCTACCTCTTTCGGTCTCGGCCTTTCTCACACATGCACACACATACATGCACAGACACAGTACATACAATCTCCATCCAGTCTTTTCCCTTGTTTACAGAGCATCTCTTGGGAGTCAAGGGGAAGGATAAAAGATGAACTGACAATACAGTAGCAAAAGAGAATAATTTTCTTTAAAGCTCATCTCTTCAAACTTTCCCTTAAGATCCTACTATGCATTGTAAACCACATTTAATATTCACATATATTTGTGGTCCTGGAGATCTCTCCAATGCATGATTTCATGGATCTCAGGATCTTTCCATTTGTCTTTTTGTTTTAGATAAAGAAGAACAAGGAGAAAGACCACAGCACTGTTTCGTGATCTGTAGAGCTTCTCCTGGCATTGTGGTAATACCTGTGTGGTTCTGGTGTTTGAACAAGGTGCTTTGCACATGGTATGGTGATCATCATCTGAATGATCTATTCCTCTACCCTGAGTCATATTTGCTCTTCTATTGTAGGAAACCTTTCTTTTTCCAGCTGACTTCACCCTTCCTTAATCTCTGTCAATAGTCTGCTTCTGCTTTTTCTATATATAGCAGAACCTCCTTAAATACAAAATTACCCATGTTCTCTTGTGTAGTGATAGTACTGATTGCTTATTCATCTATAGAGTTTTAATTAAAATCATCTCTAGCAAGATGAAAGTGTTCTTAAAATAAATCCAGCATAGACGACACAAAAGGTGTGAAACAAATATCCCGCCTCATCTTTTGTGCCCAAGCTGCCTAGGTTAGTAGTATGGCAATAAATATAAGATGAAGTGTTGTTGACTGATTCTATCTAAATTCAAATTTCTATTCCCTTTAGTATGCCAACAGATTTCAGAGCTCTGGTGAAAGAGTTCAATGGTCTTTATGTTCCTTCCTCAATTAATTTCCTATCAATGATTTTCCTGCCTAATTAGACAGAACCTATTTAGGACCATCCCCAGTTATTAGCCCATTTGAAGGCTTGTCTATTTAAGGATTTCATTTAAATTTTGACTTTAAGGGATAATTGCTAATGATGTCAATGATATAAACAGTTCAGGGAAGTTGCCAGTGTTTATACTATGAATGCATCATTGGTGAAAGCCCTGATTCTGCCAAGCATGCACTGTGTGTATAAAAGATTCAGAATGGAAGCCGAATTGCTCACATAGCAGAAAATACCCCAGTAGATCTGCAGTTTAACAAAGGACAGCAGGCAATAGCTTAAGATAAAAAACTCTGTCACACAGGCATGGTATTTCTTTTTATAGTGAAGAAGGAAAAAAAAGAAATTATTAGCTAGGATTAGATGATGATTTGAAATCACTGTGAGAAGCTTAGTATGTACATACACACCTATCTTGCTTTTCTGTGAGGTAGAAATTTAGCACCCACACTGTGGTCCCTATATTGTGTCTTACAGACTTGACAGTTCTGCTATCAGAGGCAGTGGGAAGTCATACACAACAAGCAGGCATTTCTACAGTCTCATATTCTTTGGTCAAATAATATAGATAACAAGAGGATTTAGCTAATGTGACCTTGTGACATGTGGTCGGTCATACTCTGTAGAAATTGAGTGTCAATTACTTACAGATTTGTGCTTTCAAACACTAAGAGCTATTCTAATGTTCAATATATTTTATTTTATTATTATTTTTTAATTTATGAAAAGGAAACATTGACAAAACCACAGGATAAGAGGGGCACAGCTTCACACAATTCCCACCACCAGACCTCCGTATACCATCCCCTCCACTGATAGATTTCCTATTCTTTAACCCTCTGGAAGTATGGACCTAAGATCATTGTGGGATGCAGAAAGTTGAAGGCTGAACATGGGCATTGACAGTTCGATCCATACTCCCAGCCTGTCTCTCTCTTTCCCTAAAGGAGAAGAGTAATGGGGAAGAGGAGCTCCAAGTCACATTGGTGGGGTTGTCTGTCCAAGGAAGTCTGGTCGCATCCTGCTAGCATCTGGAACCTGGTGGATGAAAAGAGAGTTAATATACAAAGCCAAACAAATTGTTGAACAGTCATGGACTTAAAGGCTGGAATAGTGCAGATGAAGTGTTGGGGTGTCCTTCATTTTGTAGATAGCTAGTGGGCATATTTTAGTTATATTTCAAAGTGCCTGTAGCTATACTAGTGTTTTTTGTTTGTTTGTTTGCCTGAGCTTGAAATATGATATGCAGGTGGATCCTAATTATTGTCTGGTGAGATTTATGTTATGGCTGGGAAAAGGACCAGAAAGCTGAAATCAGGGAAGAGAGCAGCTCCCTAATATAGGAAAGGGGTATAAATATTATGGTAAACCCCATCAATTTGATGTGATCTGTGTCCCATGATTAGCTTAGGAGCCTGTGTGAACTCTACATCCCTTTAGCTCTAAGCTCACATTCTGTGGTCATGAGTAGAAACATTCCATGCTGCCCCAGTATTGACCCATCTTCCTCAGGTGTAGCATAGAGTATGTTGTCCATCCTCCCTTCAGAGGATGGAACATTCTCTACCATTGTTGATACAGGTTGAGGGCAAGGTCCTATGGGGCCCACAAAGGTGTCTATTTTGTTGTTCCTGTTAGAAATGACCAGTAACAATGGAGAGAGGGATTTATTCGAGGTCTAGGCCCATCGAGTCTGTTTGGGAATCTCAGGACTCCCCAATTAGGGCCCAAGCTGATGGAATGGCTTGATAGTGACTAAAGAGTCATCATTAAAGTATGCCAGTCTCTTGACTAAGGGCTATTCTAAAGATCATTTTTGTAAATGCTAATTCACTTACTTATGTTATTTTATTTCTACCAGGGTTATTACTAGGTTTCAGTGCCTACACAGCAAATTCACTGATCCCAGTGGTCATTTTTTCCCTTTTATTTTATAGGACAGAAATAAATTGAGAAGAGAGGAAGAGATAAAGATAGACATTTTTAGACCTGCTTCGCTATTTGTAAATCTTCCCTCCTGCAGATGGGGGCCAGACTTTGTGTTCAATTACCACCCAGTTCTCCAATGTTAATTGTTGAAATCCTATTTAAGTAAGATCAGAAACTAGAAAGTATGCCTATAAACATGCATGAAACAGCTAACTGCAGGGCCCAACAAGCATTGTATCTCTCACAATTTCTTCTTCCAGTAAATCTGACAAGGTGATCCTCAGTTTTGTTTTGGTAGTCTTAGATCTGTAGGGCTCACATGAGTTTTGCTATGAAAGCTCTCCTTTATTTCTCTCCCTTCTGTTGTTTTGTTCCCAAGTAAGCATTGGTATTGAAGCAAATAATTACTAGAGATTTCCAGGGACAAATTCATGGCAGAATATCTGCTGCACACTTGGCTCCCCTACAACTATACGCAGCATTATAAACCAAGAAAAACCCTTACCAAAACACAGTTTGTTTGACCTTGAAGACTAGTCATTCTCTGAAGGTGGGTGAACAAGTGGACAGAAGCCAGCAGGGAGTATATATTATATATACCAGACGCTTCCTAGTCACCATTGGCACTAGCAGCATGGTAGATGGTAGTATGGCACAGTTTGTGCTGTACCTCAGGGACAGAGAAGAAAAAGTAGTGATTAAGTCCTCATCTTAAAGAGTTTCTTGATCTGTTCACAAAGATTCACGTATAAGGCAGAAGAGGGACCATCTAAAACTGGCAACTAAATTCGGTCTAGTAAATCTAGTCAAGTCTTCTCCCCTCAATGCAGAACCATTTGGGTAAAAGCAGCCTTGGTCAAAGCTCAATGACTGTCCACATATATGAGTGGGAGCTAAGACTGTTCAGTTGAGCATGTGAACTTATAGCTGTGCTGCTTCACTGATGTCAGCAGAAGCCAGGGTGCATGCTGGAATTTTTCTGTTAGGCTATTGCACTGCTCATTACTCTTGGGAAGTGCCAGACACCATCACGATTTGCTTCTTCTTCATTGTTCTCCTTCTGTACAATATACAACATTTTATCTCCCTCTATACAATCTGTACCATGGATTTAGCCACAGTGCCATCTGCAAATGAACAACAGGAGTCACCTTAGACACGCAAGTAACGAGTAAAAAGTTAGATTGCTTACTTTAATAACAAATATCTTACCAAACATACAGTTGTTTTATTGTAAAAAAATATGCTAGAAGGAAATAGAAATATGTACTTAATATAATTCATAGATTAATTCTTCCACTATATGAGTCTCTCCCAAGACAATAGCTTAAAGGAAAAGAGCAATCAACTTCAAAACAAATGTATTTATTTTATTTATTTTTTTTATTATTTATTTTCCCTTTTGTTGCTCTTGTTGTTTTGTTGTTGTAGTTATTGTCGTTGTTGATGTCCTTGTTGTTGGATAGGACAGAGATAAATGGAGAGAGGAGGGAAAGACAGAGAGAGGGAGAGAAAGACAGACACCTGCAGACCCACGGTTGAACTGGGATCTTTACGCCAGTCCTTGTGCTTTGCGCCATGTGCGCTTAACCAGCTGCGCTACCGCCCGACTCCCCAAAACGAATGTATTTAATGTTAAAAAGAGTTGGAAGATTCCAAACAGTGATGGTACCGGAGCTTTGCAGTTGATGCTATGAGTTGCGTACACACACACACACACACACACACACTTGTGAAGCTATACTTCTAAATTATAATGTTGTAATCCAATATTAAAGCAACAAAAAAGAGGGCGTTTTCCATAAGGGAAAAATTAGTTCTTGAATAGTAAAGGAAATTCACACAAACAAACCTGCTGAAGCTTGAATTCATCTCTGATGAAAGAAATATCTGTGAAAGATCTCACTGTAAAGCTGTGAAAGCTACCAGCTATGAAGTGACCTTGTGGTTTCAGCTCACCATCATCTTAAGCCACCTGTACTGCCACCCTAGAAGAAACCAGATCCCCATGTTCACACTCAGAGAAAAAAACATTAAGATAAATTAAAAAATCTTGTCACCTTTGGTTTTTTTTCATTTTTCACACAAAGATGGAATCTGAACACACAGGGATAACCATCCCCTAAATGTGAACAATACCTCTCTCTTGACACAGAGATGTTAGAAGACTGTATGTGTTCATTTGTGAAACAAATACTTTCTCTTTATAATATTTTCTATTATTTGATAGGAAAGAGAGGAATTGGGAGAGGAGAGGGAGGCAGAGTGGGAGAAGAGACATACCCGCAGCCTGCTCATCAGGCCTCCCCCTGCAGGTGTGGGCCAGAGGCTTGAACCCAGGTTCTTGCATATAATAATATATGCAATCAGCAGGGTGCACCATCACCCAGCCCAAACAAATAATTTCTACCATTCATGTTTTAATCGTTCCTTCCTAGCACAGTACATATAAACTGTAACTTGTTTTCTGGGGAAGAGAGTGTAACTGGCTGGGATTCTCAGTCAGAGTTCACTTCCCTGAATTGGTCTTCGCCCATGACACTGAAAATAGCGTTGCTTGGCTCACCTCATCATCACAGTGGTGATTATTTACTTTTTTTCAGTCAGGAAATGCAATTTACATATATGCATTATTTAAATTATAATTTTCAATGTGTTTAAACACTGAGGATATAATGTAATCTACATGACAAGGTAATATACAAAGGATGTTAGTACTTCACTAACAAAGAAATAACACCTTTGGAAGGTAAAAAAAAAAACACCTTATGTCTCCCAAGTTATTAGAAAACTTTCTGCATGCTACAAACAAATATTGTAATAAATATATATAAACACACACACACACACACACACACACACACACAAGAATACAAGGCCAGCAAAATGACTCACCCATGCAGTGCACATGCCTGGTCACATACAAAACCCAGATTCCAGACTGACCTCCTCCACACTGGAGGACATTTAAGTGCTGTGCTGTTTTTTTTTAATATTTTATTTATTTGTTTTAATGAGGAAAGGGGAGAGAAAAAAAAAGCATTGCTTAAGCCTGGCTTATGGTCATGCTGGGGATTGAGCCTAGGACCTCAGAGTCTCAGACATGAAAGCCCTTTAACCACTGTTATCTGTTCAGTACAGAGATACACTCTGTCTCTGTCTCTATCTTTCTCTATTTGAAAAAAAAGTTGACTCCATGTGATGAAGCCCTAGTGACAGAAACACACACAGAGAAACAGTGACAGATCTCTAAATTTAAAAAAAAAGATACTTGATACTTGCACTTGTAGAGTGTGTATGGAATTGAAATAATTAGGAAAAATGACAGCCTTTGCATTGGAAACTTAAATTTTGTGTGTTCTAGACACTATTACCCTTGTATTTTCTTACAACTTACTAAAAAAAAAAAAAAAAAAAAAAAACTGGTGCTCAGGAACCAGGAGTTGGCAGACCTATTAGAGAGTGTGTGTCATGAGGTTCCAGGGTTCAGCCTGGTCCATGGGAGCACCATAGCACCAGTAAATCTCCATAGATGGTGAGGTAGTGTCGTAATGTCTCCTCCTCCTCCTCTTCTTTCTCCTTCTTCCCCTTTTCTTCCTCCTCCTTCAGATCCCTCTCCTTTTCATCTCTCTTTCCAACTTAAGTTTTTAAAAAGAATTTTTTTTTTTAAAGTCAGCCAAGGAATGATGTAATCATGTAACCATGAAGCCTCGGCACCAAAAATAAAGAAAATTGGTAGTCACCGTCATTTCCCTCTCGCACTTTTTCTGATTTACTCAAGAAATCCCCAACTCTGGATTCTCGTTTCAACTCCACCACAGCTAGCTTTTCACAAATGAGGGACTAACTCTTTTCAAAAAGATACACATGAATCTGAGAATTAGTCAAGTGTTAATACAATATATTTCCACATTTCTTGTCAAACTTATTTTTTGATACAGAAAAATAAAAATAACACAGCTATCACAACACTAAAATCCATCTTTTTTCTTCCCTTCCTTCCCTCTCTTCCTTCACTCCTCCCTTCTTTCTTTCAGTTTTTTTTTTTTTTTTTTTTTTACTGATCTAAGGCCTTGCACTTGTCTTATTTCATCACATCAGGCCACTTTTTTATTCAAATAGGAAGACTGAAGACACACACATACACACACACACACACATACACACACATACACACACATACACACTCGGGTGGAGTAAGAGAGAAGGAGAAACACCACAGTGCCAGTGCTTCTTACAGTGTCATAACCTCCCACATGTTGAAGTTGGAGTTTGACCCTAAGCCATGCTTCTGACAATTTATCTGCTCTGCCCAGGCAATTATCTTTCAGATACTTTTTCTTTTTCTTTTTTTTTAATATTTATTTTATTTATTTATTCCCTTTTGTTGCCCTTGTTGTTTTATTGTTGTTGTCGTTGTTGGATAGGACAGAGAGAAATGGAGAGAGGAGGGGAAGACAGAGAGAAGGAGAGAAAGATAGACACCTGCAGACCTGCTTCACCGCCTGTGAAGCGACTCCCCTGCAGGTGGGGAGCCGGGGTTCGAACCGGGATCCTTATGCCGGTCCTTGTGCTTTGCGCCACCTGCGCTTAACCCGCTGCGCTACAGCTCGACTCCCCCAGATACTTTTTCTTAAACCTTTGATAGTTAATACTGATATTTCAAAATAGTGAACACAGGATAGGCTATATCACAAATGTTGTAAAATTATGCTTTTCTATGGACCATCTGAAGAATACATAGAAGGATCGTCTCCGCCTTGTAGTTAGAAAAAAGAAAGTGAAGCATGAAAAGTATCACAGCAGGTTAAGCACATGTGGCGCAAAGCGCAAGGACCGAAGTAAGGATCCTGGTTGGAGCCCCCGGCTCCCCACCTGCAGGGGAGTCGCTTCACAAGCAGTGAAGCAGGTCTGCAGGTGTCTATCTTTCTCTCCCCCTCTCTGTCTTCCCCTCCTCTCTCCATTTCTCTCTGTCCTGTCAAACAACAACCACATCAATAACTACAATAATAAAACAAGGGCAGCAAAAGGGGATAAATAAATATATATTTTAAAAAGGAGAGTTAATGTTGAGTCCTGAGTTATATTAGACAATGTGAAACACCTAATCCCAGAAACCCTGTGATAAATGGACTTTTTTAAACTTTCTTTTATGATAGATGATGAGACAGAGAAAGGTAGAGAGGGAGAGAACGGCAGAAACAAGGAGTGAGGCCTGCAGCACTGCCCCCCTAATCATGAGCCTTCTTATAGGGGGCTGGGACTCAAGTCCTCATGCATGGTAGTATATGTGCTATAAGAGAAGTGCTACCACCAGGATCCCAATGGAAAAATTTCTATAAATAGAAAAATAAGCTATTTTGAAAATTAAGCATAATGACTATCTAAAACCAAATCTAGGGGCTGGGTGGTGGTTAACTTATTTGCGTCCACATATTACCATGCAAAAGGACATGGTTCAAGTACCTGGTCCCCACCTATAAGGAGGCAGCTACGCAAGTGGTGAAGCAGTGCTGCAAATGCATCTCTTTCTTGCTCTCTCTAGCTCTCCTTCCCATCTCAGTTTCTCCCTATCTCTATCCAAAAAACGAATAAGTAAAATACTGACAACAAACCAATTCAAATCTACTAGTTAATATTAAATTATCTGATGTAAAATTGCAGAGACATTTCTCCTATCCTATCTACCAATAAATCTATATACTATTTGATTTAGCATGTCTTTGCTTCAGCTAATCTCTAACCCTTTTGTTGGTATATTAATGGTTTACAGTCAATAGTAAATACAATAGTCCGTACATGTATAACATTTCTGGGAAATATTTGTTAAAATTTTTTTAAGTGTTTATAATGCTTTTTGGAAAATAATGGCGGAACCTGAATCTGATTTGTTGTTCTTTGTAAATTTTCTATGTTGATGAAAAGTAAAGTTGGAGAACACAAATTCAAATTTTACTTCATTTTCCTTCATACAAAACTCAACTTTGTGGGTTTCATGTTATTTAGTTTCTCTCTTTAGTCTAAATTGTGTCTTGCCTAAATGAACACTAATTACTTCAAGAGTACTTAGTCATCATCATCTCTCATTTCCAAGAACAGTTACAAAGTTAAATATATATTTTAACCTAGAATTGTCCTATCTAAGAAATCCATAAATTACCATATGTATGATCTCTAGATCATTACAAAGAATGTCTCTGAAACTGGAATAATGTAGGCCTTATCTTATAACAAAAAAATTAAAGTATAATTTATACAGGATACATCATGCATTTGTGAGTTACAAGGCACAATTCTTTCATCTACATTTTCTTTAACCAAGCTTGTTAGATTGTAAAAGTGTTTCCTAAATAATATTTTTAAATGGTGAGACTATAGAGGTATAGCACTGGACATTCAATTAAATAAAATATATACTTTTAACAAAGAAAATCAATGAAATGTCCATTAATTTTTATTTCATTGTTTACTTTTGCTGGTAATTTATCAATCCATGTAATAAATCTTATTTTTGAAGTATAAATGCAAATATCCTGGTACATTCTACTTGAACTGAGTAATAACTGCTTTTTATCATCATTTCTATTTTGCAATGTTACCTATAAATGGGCAAACCCACTTTGAATTATCCATAGTAAACCACTTTTTCAATCAATTTTATCTGTTTTTGTGTTCCATCATTCTAGTATGGAACTTCAAATCCATGATCGGTTAATCTACAAGTGATCCACTTGTATTATAACTTTGTAGATAGCATATCCTTTATACCATGTAAAGCATGTGCTTGACTAGTTATTAGACATATCATGTTTTTTAAGACCTATTGCAACTAATGTTACATTGGTATTTATTGAATATTCTCAATTATTGCTGGTTAGTCAGAGTTTTATTCTAGTACCTCATAAGTGCTTTCCCATGTGGGTGGAATCTGCTCTCTTCTATTGTTTTCAACTCTTAAATATTTAAGCACAGAATTCTCTTTGATGATGTACTATTTTTATATACATATTTCCAGTTTTTCTAAATCTGGCATCTTTTGTTTGCTTTATGATCACAATATGCCATCATTCAACATGCTCCAAGGATTAGCTATTAGGACATTTTATTCAAAAATAAAAAGTATGAATATTTTTATTAAAAGTGCAAAATAAATATGGAATTATAACAGTAAAATCATTTCAATCTCAAAGCTTTTTTAAATATATTCAACATAGTATCATATATTAAAATTAAAACCAAATGTATAAATTATAGTACAATTTAAAAGATCTTAAAATTAGTCACAAAAACTATCACTAAAATTTAGTTTTTATTGAATTAAATCATATACGTCCTATATATTTATAAATGTAAAACTATTTGAAAAACTAGAATTATTTAACCAGATAAATACATAGCCACTGACTTCCAGTTTTGCAAATAGTTTTATCTTTATAAATATAAAGACTTCAGTGTGAATTGCTCATGATTACAAAATATTACTTGGTCTTCATGTGCCAGATTTCTATATTGCACTAACATACTGGGACTATAAAATAGACCCAGAGGACAGCAAGAAATAGATGACCAGCAGTACTGGGAAAACGAAATTTTGCCATTAAACATCCTAGAGCAGGCATACACATTACTGAAATGGCAGTTTGACAAGTTGATTGATTTCTCTTTTCTCTTACCTAATTCCTTCCTCTTCCCAAGTGCTCCCTGCTCACTGAACCATCCTTCATTTGTGATGTCAACAGCAGCAGCAGCATCCCCTACAAAATTCAATAGCATTAGGGCACAGTAAGGCTTTATTTTGAATCTTTTAATGCCTGAATGGTGCTAGTCCTAGGAGCATATATTTGGATGCAGGGAGCGGCAGAATCCCTTAGTGACAAAATAGGTTTGATCACCCACTCTTTAAGAATTTATGGTGTGTTTATTAGATGGGAGAAGCTAAAGGATAAGGTTAATAGGAACTAATGCAAGGTTGCTTTTCATCCAGGTTTATGATCCTTGGTGCTGAAATGCTGTTATCATCATGTCTACTTTACAGATGAACCAGATAGACAAAGCATTAAGCTTATAACCGCAAATCTAACAAATATATATATACATATGATGAAGCCAGGCAGTCTGGGTCTGCATCTATGCTCTTTCTATTTACAGTAGCTCCAAGAATAGCCACCCTTATTTGAGGTTAACTAAAGGCCGAGGTGCCTGAGTACAATTCAGTAGTCAACATTTGGTATTGAATTTCAGAAAATGAAGCAAGAATATATTATACAGTTATTGTGTGTTTCCATTCCTTGGATACGGATACTGCACTATATCTTTACTCTGGGGAAGAAAACGAGTAGTTAAATGGAAATTATTTCATACATTTATATTGCCTCTCCCCATACACACAATTTAAAGGTACCCAGAAAGTTCTCTTGAACAAAACCAATGGTAAAAGAACTAATCTTCAAAATCAAATGTTTGTAAATGTTTAGTCAAAAAAACTATGACTTAAAATTCAATGCCTCTTTACATTTTTTTATATTTTATATTTTTCTTAATAAAAAATTTCCATCTCAGAGTATCTCTTTTGCAGGTGGTGTATGGTATAATTGCAGAGAAATCACTCTAGAGGGAGTTTTTTGTCCATTTTCTTCAGGACCGAAAATCAGCAGGTTTCAAGAAGAAATTAATGTATGCTAATATCTTTAAACCCTGCCAAAAATGTTTCTAGTTATTTCCATTAACATTTAGGCACTGGTTAATAATTCACAGTAATACCTTCTAGCTACATTAATACAAATTTTGATACTAATGTTGTCATTGAAATGCTACAAGAGTCTCTAAAGATTGCTTTTATATTAATTTGCTAAATGAAAAGCAAGGTGACCTGAGTATTATTTTTTAATAGATTGAGCAATGTCTGCTACATAGGGACAGAGCTCAAAAGGAGAATCATTGAGTGAGATAAGCCAGAAAGAGAAAGACCAAGACTGAATGATCTTACTTACAGATGGAACTTAAGAACAAAGAACAGTAGGAGAAAACATAAGGGGAAACTCAGGCTGGGTGTGGCATAATGCACCAAAACAAAAGACTCTGGGGAGAGGGAAAGGGACAGGCTGAAGAGACAGTGGGATCATGTTCTGTCTTCTAGACACCAGTCAAGGGGAGATGAGAGGTTGTATCTATGTGTTAAGGGCTTTACTGTAAATTATTAATCCCTCCCCAATAAAAATAAATGAGGAAAATCTATGGAAGTGTTTTCTATGACCTTAGTATTATTTCCAGATCTTAATATATATTATTGCCTTAATTCTAGCAAAACCTGCATGAAGGAGACATTCGAAGAGATCTGATAACTTCCTATCAATGGCCAGTGTGGTACAGTCATGCCAACATACCATACATATTTCTTTCTTTCTACAGTGACACATCATATCCCAAGTCCAGAAGCTTTTATCTCATGCTCAAGAGTACTCCCATCTTACCTCAATTCTATGATTTTAAAAACTCTCATGTCAATGACAAAAAAAAAAAAAAACTTGGGAAGATATTCTTCTATTCTTCTTCTACTCTTATGTTTTTATTTCAGTTTGGAATTCTTCAATGCACTTAGTGTCATAAATTTCAATAGCAAGATTCCAGCCACATGGTATCTTAAAAGTGGTGGACCAAAAAGGGAGGAATTACAGAGGATCCATTCTTTATATTCCTTATGTGGGTCTTTGTTGCACTGATATACAAGGTGAGCTCATTCTGTACAGCAATTAAGGAAATGAGCAAATGATTTTGCCTTCATGTCTCTTTTTCTTCAAGACTGATTTACAGGAAAGAAAGAGAACCAGATTTACATTCTTGACATACGTGATGTCAGACACTCAGCTCAGGACACTTTCAAGTCCTGTGTTCTGCATTTGCACCACCTCCCAGGCCATCTTCCTCTCATTATACATTGCTGTAGTCTACAGAAAAATTAGTTCTAGTGCAATACTATAGAATTCTTGAAAATAATATATATATATATATGTATATATATATATACATATATATATATGATCTTTGCTTTTTTGATAGGCTTTTTAGCAAACATCAAGAAGTTGAAATCGAACTCATTATTTCTTTAATTTTAAGCAATTATGGGGGGCCAGATGGTGATGCACCCACTTAAGTGTGCATATTACCAAATGCAAGGACCTTGGTTCGAGCCCCTGCTCCATACATGCAGGGAGTCTGCTTCATGGGTGTTGAAGCAGCTCTGCAGTTGTTTGTGTTTCTCTCCTTCTTTCTATCTCCTCATCCTTTGTCAATTTCTCTGTGACTTATCTAACAAAAAAAAAAAAAAGGAAAAAAAAAGATAGTGATTCCATGAAAAATGGTGTCTATCTCCACTTATAAACATTTAAAGTTCAATAAGCAATAAAGAAAAATAAAACCTGCAAGCTATTTAGATTAGTCTCATCTAAAAATATTTAATTAGTGTTAAAAAATCAATGGAAGATCCAACATGTCAGACCTTATTTGCTAAGATCATTTTAGACTCAAATATAGCAGGAAAATGAGACATTTCCAGAAGATGTTTTCATCAGAGGGTTCTAAGTTACAATTTAGTCTATTTTGTAATTGGATTTAAATATACTTTTTCTCATTCTCCCTATATTTTTCCAACCAGTAAATATTGTATTACTGAGACCAGAGAAGCAGGATACTGAAAGATGAAGATGAGTCCTAGATCTGACTGAGAGCCTGGAGGTGACTTTACCTGAACACACACCACTCTACGAGTCAGCACAGCCCAGCAAAAGCCCTTACTTCTAGTCCAGAGTTCTTCTATAAAAAGGTTTACAAAACATCAGAAATTCCAGATAAAAGGCATAGATTCCAGCAAGAAGCTGAACAAACAATGGAGTAAATGACTAATTAAACTGCTTAAAATGTAGAGTATGATAACTTACTCTAAGGAAAGTGGATTTAAGCTCAGCATATGAATGACTTCTGTTTATCAGTAGCTTTCTGATATTTCTCTCCCATATACAAAGTTAAGGCTTTATGTCTGGGAGCTATTCCTGCCCTTGAGCGTTTTCTCAATAATCTTGCTCTGTCTGAGAAATATACTGATAGCTTACTGGAAACTAAGTCGTTCAGGTACAGGGTTAGATATAAGCCTGAAGTTGTGAACATTTTGTATGAACGCTCCCCAATGCCAGTATTTCCTATTGTATGTAGGTTTAATAGATAAGTCACTATTTAGTTTAGAGTTGGCAATAGCTCTATCTATGTTTGGACTAAAAAATATAAGGAAAGAAGAAAGGGGAGGAGAAGAGGGTGAAGTATGCTAATACCTATCTTGTGGAGATAGGAACCTTTATCTTTTTTTTTTTTAATTTAAGAAAGGAGACATTAACAAAACCATAGAATAAGAGGGGTACAATTCTGCAAAATTCCCATAACCCGATCTCCATATCCCATCCCCTCCCCCTGATAGCCTGCCCATTCTCTATCTCTCTGGGAGTATGGATCCAGGGTCCTTGTGGGTTGCAGAGGGTGGAAGGTCTGGCTTCTGTAATTGCTTCCCCACTGAATATGGACGTTGACTGGTTGATCCATACTCCCAGTCTGCCTCCCTCTTTCCCTAGTAGGGTGGGGCTCTGTGGAAGTGGAGCTCAGTACACATTGATGGGGTCATCTGTCCAGGGAAGTCTGGTCATCTTGCTGGCATCCGGAACCTGGTGGCTGAAAAGAGAGTTAACATACAAAGCCAAACAAATTGTTGAACAATCATGGACCTAAAGACTGGAATAGTGCAGATGAAGTGTTGGGGGTATTCCCTGCATGCTCTTGTGTACTTCTGCTTTCAGGTATATATTTTTCCCCTAGTTTATGGGCATGTGTGAACCTATGCTCTATCTCAGGGGACCTGGACTATATCTAGGTTTGGGGACTTTATTGGGGAGTGGAACACCTGGAACGGAATTAGAGAATACTATGAAAGGAAAGGTCTCATCCGAGTGATGAAGCTGAAGGGTTGTTATTCCACACCTGAAGTCTCTGGTCACAGTCTGAAGTGAAGCATGCTGGGGTGGCACTCGTTGCGTTGATTAGGTTGCAATCCGTGGATGCAATATTATTTGATTTGAATTGAACGCTGCATGCAGAAAAGTGGGCCCTCCTAAGATTCCAGGACTGGGAGAAATGTAGGCTCTATAGTGGAAATGTGAGGTTCCTGTTAGGAACCTTTATCTCTATGTCAGTAGCTCCATAAAATCAACATTTCCTTTTGGGGCTAGTTGGTGGTGCACCCAGTTAAGCACACACTATAGTGTGCAAGGACCTGGGTTCAAGGCCCTGGTGCCTACCTGCAGTGGGAAAGCTTCACATGTGATGAATCAAGGTTGTGTCTCTCTGCCTCTTTCCTTCTCTACCTGCACCTCCCCTCTCTAATTCTTTTCTGAATTATTATTATCTTTATATATTTATAGGATAGAGACAGCCAGAAATCAAGAGGTAGGGGGAAAAGAAGAGGGAGGGAGATAGAGCATTGCTTCACCCCTCATGAAGCTTTCCTCCTTCAAGTGGGGACTGGGGGCTTGAATTTGGATTCTTACACACTGTACCATGTGTGTTCAACCAGGTGTGTCACCATCCACCACTCACCTCAGTTTTTTTCTATCTCTATCCCAGAACAAATAAAGAAATAAATATTTTCATTTTATTTTATTTTTATTTTTATTTATAAAATGGAAACATTGGTAAACCCATAGAAGAAGAGGGCTACAACTCCACACAATTGTCACCACCAGAACTCTGTATCCCATCTCCTTCCCTGATAGTTTTCCTATTCTTTAATCCTCTGGGAGTATGGACCCAGGGTCATTATGGGGTGCAGAAGGTGGAATGTCTGGCTTCTGTAATCACTTCCCCACTGAACATGGACGTTGACAGGTCAATCCATACTCCCAGCCTGTCTCTTTCTTTCCCCAGTGGGGCAGGGCCCCGGGGAAGTGGGGCTCCAGGACACTGCAGGTCACTTTGGGTCCCCTGCCTTCCTGGCCACTGGCAGCAAGGGCCAGAGTAGACCCCTGGGAGTCCCAGGGTAACTCTGCATGTTGGGGGCAATGTGCACAGAGAGACAAGAATTAAACCAGGCTTAGTCAGCTCTGGGAGAGGCCTTGAAAAGGTGGGTGACTTGTCTATTGAGAGAGAAAGCAAGCAAATATACCCACTGTCCAGGGAGAAGGTTAAGGTAGTCATTAACCCAAACACAAAGTAACACAATGCATAGTCACATTTTGACCTGCAAACTATTTGATCACAAGTGAAAGGTTACCATACAAGGTTGGATCACAAGCTCACAATGCAATTTTCCTGGGGGTAAATTAAAGGCACTTCAGAGGAGGGGGAGGAGGAGGGAGCAGTAGACTAACAGGACATTTTGTGGTGGTTTTCAAGTTTGGCCATACACAAGGTACAGTAATTCATGGCCTTTGTTTTAAGGGGAAAGGAGGAGTATGTGAGAAAGGTAGCCCCCATCTGGAGAAGCCATCCATCATTAGTTCAGGAGGTCAGGGGGGACCTGCCATTTTCTCAGCCCAGAATGGGTAAAGCCTGGGGTCTACCCACTCACATCTCATGGAAACAATGCCCTGGATTTTCCCAGGAAGTTTCACTCTCCAACAGGACACAATGGTGAGCTCATCTGCCCAGGGAAGTCTGTTTGGCATCATGGTAGCATCTGTAACCTGGTGGCTGAAAATAGAGTTAACATATAAAGCCAAACAAGTTGTTGACTAATCATGAACCTAAAGGCTGAGTAGTGCAGATGAAGAGTTGGGTGGGAGGATCTCCATTTTTTAAATAGCTAGTAGGTATATTTTAGTTACATTCCTGATGCCAGTCCTTGCACTTTGTGCCACCTGCACTGAACCCACTGTGCTACCCTTTAGTTACATTCCAAAGAGTCTGTGGCTATACTAGTTTTTTTTTCTCCCCAAGCCTGAAATCTGATATGCAGGTGGATCCAAGTTATTGTCTGGGGAGGTGATGTCATGGTTGGAAAAAGGACTAGAAACCTGGATAAATAAATTTTTAAAAAGAAAATAGAGACTTAAAGAGAATACTTACCAAAGATTCTGTGAAATAGTTCACTTGTATGAGGTGCTGTTTTGTCATGTGCTTGACCCAGTTCCAGTTTCCCTCCTAGTCTCCACTTCATTCTCCTTCCCCCTTCTCTTTCTCTATCTGAAAAAGAAAGAAACAGATAGGAGACTACTCATCCAAACTCTCTCTCTCTCTCTCTCTCTCTCTCTCTCTCTCTCTTTCTCTCTCTCTCTCACACACACAGACACACAGGATAAGAGCTAAAAGTTGACTTGTAAATCTAAATTGGCTCTTCCTGCTTTATCTCTTGTTATTGACTCTGCCCTACATAATTGCATTATCACTGGCATTCTATGTCTGCAGGATTCATCCACCCTAGGTGAACACTTCTCTCTCTCTTTCTTTTTCTTTCTTTTTTTTTCCTTCCTTCCTTCCTTCCTTCCTCCCTCCCTTCTTTTCTAGAAAGGGAAACACTGTAAGGACACAGTACAGCACCACTCGGTAAAGTTTCCTGTGCAGGTACTTCCATGTAGCAGTGGGCCAAGGGCTTAAACTCTGGGTCTTCATACATGGAAAAGTGCACTTTCTCCCAAGGGAGAAATTTATTAGCCCCCTAGAACTCTTGATTTTTTTTTTTAACAAACCAAATGCCTTTCATTTTTCTGGACAAGATAACCCTAGTTTTGTTCAGGAATTGACCCCTTGTTGAAAATGTTTCTATCCTAGCTTGTCTGACATTTGATATCACACCAGTTATGTAAATTCCAGATATTTTGCCACTGATGGTTTTTAGAATCTATCTGTTCTAGTCAATGAGGTAGTTGGAAAGTTTGCTTCAAATTTTCTAGAGTATGGTCTGTTCTTCTAAAGAGCAAACAGAGATTAGTAGATTGTTTAACAGGAGCCTGGGTGGTTAAACACACATATTACTAAGTGCAAGGACCTGCTCAAGGATCCAGGTTCAAACCCCTGAGGACCCACTCACAGGTAAGACACTTCACAAGCAGAAAAGCAAGTTTACAAATACCTATCTTTCTCTCTTATCCTCTAGCCCCTCTCCCCTCTCAATTTCTCTCTTTCCTATTAATTAAAAATAAAATAGAAAGAAAAGAAAATTTAAAAAAAAGAAAAAATGGCCACCAGGAACAGTAGATTTATAGTGCTACCACTGAGCCCCAGTGATAACCATAGAGGCAATAAAAATAATAATTGCAATATAATAAATAGTTTAGTCAGAAATCATCATAATATCTAAAAAGTAACAACTGTGTTTTGCCCAGGAGGCTTAAATCTAATAATAAAGACAAATCAGAAGATGAGAAAATCTAGAGTCCTTCATGATGCACTAAGCTACTGAATTGACCAGCCATGAAGCTGTCCTACTTGGAACTCCCTAAAGTATGATAATAAATGCTATCAGTTGCTTAAGACATTTAAAATTGGGTTAGTGGTTTATTCCAAATTAACGCATCCTAAAGATACAAGTTGCATTATAGAAGCTGTAACAGATGAAGAACCAACCCAATGCTGGGGCAGAGAAAACCACGTAAGTTGATGAATAATTAAAATAGTATGGAAATGAGTAACTACCTGCAGAAGCATGTGTATATACATAACCCCATTCTAGAGTGTCATCTGAACAACTTTCCTAAACAATATGCTCCCCAAATGTTAAGATATTGTCTCTTTTTCTCCTTAAGAATTAAGGTTTTATGAGGTTTCCTTTACCTTACTGCATAATAAAATTTCAGAGAAGCTCAAAAATCTCTAGGTTGCAGGGCTCCCCACAAGATTGAATCGGCCCTTTCTCGTATTTCCAAAGCTCCCAAGGAGTTTTTAATATACAAGCAAAGTCAAGGAGCAGTGTTTTATAAAATGCATAAGAGGAAAATGGCTTTGTTTAAAAAGATTTGTAGATTCCAGAAGATAAGTCAGATCAGACTTTATCATATGGGTTATATTGTATCCCCTTTCCCAAGAAGATTTTAATTTTAATTTTTTTTTTAGGGATAGATACGGGGGTCAAAGCATACTAGAGATGTCAGAACCTCAGAACATCAGGGCACTCAATAGTTCTGAAAAATGGAACTTCTAGGTCATAAGTTAAGGACTGCATTGGCATAAGAGCCAGTAAAACTAGGTTTGACTGAGGGTCTCATCAGTCCCCTCTGAGTCTGATGCCTCCAGTGGTCATGTGTTCAGGGACAAATTAATAATTACTGTTTTGACGTTGTGAGGGTCAAATTAAATTATATATGCAAAATACTATGTAAATGTCAAAGCTTCCTGAGTTGTTATGCTTTGTGCAGGAACAGTAGTGATTTTAGTAGTTTTTAATAGTTCTAGGCATGAATCTGTTAGGGAGATACCCAGAAAAAGACTCCTCTGAAAGAAGGACATTAACAACCCTTCCCTCTGCACCCTAGAGGTGGCCTATAAGAGGTGTCAGAAAAGTCAAGATGTCTACATTCTGTACTAGCATCTCCCTTTCCACCTAACTACTAATGTCATCGAACGCACATAAATGCATATGTGCACCTGGAGATGAGGCTGAAGTTAATCCCCTCCAGGTCCCACATCAACCTCCTCTGAACTCACTCTAAAAAGTTGGAAGACCAGTCAACTCAGTATCCTTACTCTCTCTTGAAAGTCTACATGCCACTAAAGCCAATGTTTTCCTTCCTCTCTTCTCTACCCATTCTTTTTCTCAATAAATGCTCTTCCTGAAACACAGCCCAACTCTCTTGGGATTCCACCATACAAATGTCATTCTAAAACCCTACCAGCAGAACTTAAAGAAGACCTCTGTCTTTTGTGTCATTCCCTCTCTAATACCTCAGTTTCACAATCTTTTTTTTTTTAATTTTTTATTTATAAAAAGGAAACAGTGACTAAACCATAGGAGAAGAGGAGTACAACTTCCAACACCAGAACTCTGTATCCCATCCCATACCCTGATAGCTTTCCTATTCTTTAACCTATTTGGACCCAAGGTCATTATGGGGTGTAGAAGACGGAAGGTCTGGCTTCTGTAATTGCTTCCCCGCTGAACATGGATGTTGACAGGTAGATCCATACTCCCAGCCTGTTTCTCTCTTTCCCTAGAGGGAAGGGCTCTGGGAAAGCAGAGCTCCAGGACACATTGGTGGAGTTGTCTGTCCAGGGAAGTCTGGTCGCCATCATGTTTAACACACAAAGCCAAACAAATTGTTGATCAATCATGGATGTAAAGGTTGGAATAGTGCAGATGAATAGTTTGGGGGGGCTCCATTTTGTAGATAGCTAGTAGGAATATTTTAGTTATATTCCAAAGGGCCTGTGGCTATACTCGTGTTTTTTTGTTTGTTTGTTTGTTTTGTTTTGTTTTGTTTGCTTGAGCCTGAAATCTGATATGCAGGTGGATCCTAATTATTGTCTGGGGAGGTGATGCCATGGCTGGCAGAAGGACCAGAAAGCTGGATCAGGGAAGAGAGTAGCTCCCAAATATGGGAAAGATGTATAAATATTGTTAACTGTAAGAATGTTTCACAATCTTTTTCCATTCACTATACTCCCTTCAAGAGCTTTTAGGAGACACTGATGCTCAAGTCTACCCACTTAAAAACTCTTAGTTATATGACCTAGGGTGGAGGTTGGTACTTTTTTTTTAACTCCCATTATATTTTCTAATGAGAAACTAGGAATCTTCAAACCCAAATGCAGGTAAGTAGCCTTGTTTTCCTCCTTAGTGTTTAAAGAGCTCTCAGTCCTAACTTGTTTGTTGTGGATGAGTGAGTTAGAAGCAGATGACAGCTGCAGTCCCCATTGTCCTGCAGAGAAGGGCTCCAGGAGGCAGCCCTCTGTTCTGTGTCCTTCCATCAGAAGGGAGTCCTCTGAGTCATCAACCCTTATCATCATCCTGGAGTCAGTGTGCTGCTCTAGGCCCAGCCACAGGGCCATCCCACTGGGCTCTGTGGATGGATAAGGAAGAGAAAGACCCTTCAGATCTGTAGTACTGAGTGGAGACCTTTGGGCTAGCGATGAGAGAGAGAGAGAGAGAGAGAGAAAGATGACCCAGGAACCAAGCTCGTGACAGCAAGGTAGCACAACATCTGGTTAAGCCACGTGGCACAAACTGCAATGGCTGGCATCAGCCTCCTCATCTGCCTGCCACCTCTTCACCAGGAGAAAGGGCAGAGACAAGTCAGAAATGGAAGTGTCTTTACAATACCATACATGGTTAGGAAAGGGGCAGAGAAAGGTGAAAGGGGCTGGGAATGGTAGGGGGCTTCCTTAGCAACTGTTGCTAGGGGTTTAACTGGTAGGATTAATAATACTCTGCTAGGAATTAGGAAGGAGACCTTTAGTCATTTGTAAGACAAAGCAGAAGATTGATATGTAGATAATAAAAGGACGAGTCATAGTATCAAGGAATGGAGCAGGGGGAGCTGGCTTAATGTTTTAAGGGATGCCGGGCTCCTGGAGGCAGAAAAATGCAGGGTGTTTTGTGAGGTAGGGAGTCTGATACACATGGCAAACCTTTGGGGTTCCTGTGTCCCCCCCCCCCCTTGCTCAACCTCTTCTTAGAGAGAGAGACTAACAGGAAGAACACAACCCTCAGGTCAAGCCCTGCCAGACTCTACCACATCCTCATAGTTTCCCTACAGAGACTTCCTTGTTTCCTACATCGCTGTAGATCTACTTTTCTTCTTTGTATGCAGGTGCCCTATTTCTACCTATTCAACAGATTCATCAATGGCTTCTTTTAATTGAGAGTACTGATATTCAAATCACCATCTTCCTCATGTGACTCACTATTAGTTCTTGGAAAGAAATATTCATACATTTCTAAAGCAAGGGTTAGGTGGTGGCACACCTGGCTGATTGCACATTCTACAATGCACAGGGACCTAGGTTCAAGTCCTCAGTCCCCCTGCAGGGGCAAAGCTTTGTGAGTGATGAAGCAGTGCTTCAGGTGTCTCGCTTTTCTCCTTCTCTATGTCCCCCAACCCTCTTGATTTCTGGCTGTCTCTATTCAATAAATAAAGATAAGATAATAAAAAATTAAAGCACAAAAGCAAACCAAACCAAGCACCCAAACAAACAAAAAAACCCAAAGTAACAGTCATTTGTGCTAAGAAATTAAATGAGTGAATGAATAAAGTTGATCAATTGTTTTCTCATATCACTCTATCCACACATTTCATTTAAACTTCAAAACAATTTCTGACAAATAAGCATGAAGAGACTGAATATGACATCATTATACACTAATTTTATTAAAAGTGCACTTCTGGTGAAACTCACAAATATGCATAATGACATAAAAGCATAAGATAGTTGTGTTTATTTTTCATGATAGTGCTGTGAATGAACCCTAGCTGATTCATTCCTGGTGTTTATTCAACCCATTTAGACATGGATAATAACCAGATTTAAAAGAAAAAAATAAATAAGCAGTATACTTACTTATTCAATTTCAAAAAAAAAACTCAAATACTAGATTTATGTCTAGATACCTTGTAAGTAAACATCTCACTAACCGCCATCTTAGTTTTCCATATGGAAAAGTCTCCTATCTATTCTGGGAGAATCTGAGCATAGGGAAGAGTATGAGGGGGTGGGGACATGGGAAAAGCCATGGTGGGCACTGCCTACCCTGAGACTGTCACACTTTGAGCTGTGGGACCATGAGAAAGATAAGCAAAAACTAAGCAAAAGAGAACAGTGGAATGAGAAATGAAAAGGAAGCACTGCACTTGCAAGCAAGATCCATAGGAGAGGGTGTCTGAACTCTCACAAAAATAGACTGAAATCATTGCTGTGATGCCAAGAGTGTTTCGTCTTTCACCTTCCTTGGGTTTCCCAATAATCTCCCATTTCACCCAGAAAGATATAAACGACCTCTATAATCAGAATTCCAACTCTTAAAGTGTTTATCCCTTTCATTATCCAAGGTCATTGAGTTTCACTCTTAATATGAGCCATTCCAAGTCCACATGCACTTTCACAGTATATTATGAAATGAGTTCTGAGTTCAGACATGAGGATTGAAAAGTATTTGAGAGGCTCCCATGTCTTGTCAGTGGCTTGTGGTCCATCATAATTGGATGTGACTGTTTCATCTGGTTCCCTAAGCACACTCAACTATATTACCTGATTTTTTTTCAGCCTTCCAAAACAGAAAGGGCATTTGCAAAATGAGAAAATGGAGATACCTTGAGGTCTAAGGGACACTTTGACTTAATTCGTATGGTACCTGTGCTAGAATAATTCAAGATGTCTTATAACAAGGGACCTGCACAAGATACATACTATTGATGATCAAATAAAAATTTAAAATCAACCCCCCTCCCCAAAAAGAAGAAAAACAAACAGGCAGATAAACTTTTTTTAAAGAACAAATAGTACTCTGTGTTCCTTTGCAGCCAGAACAAAATGGCCACAATTCTTCTAGCGTTTGCCCTTCTTCTGTAGCCACAATAAGGAATTAGCTCACTTTTATTACATATGGTGGGGTAGAGAGAAAATGTCAGTTTCTCAGAGTAGCAAAATTCTTTTAAACTTGATAGTAAAGCCTAGACATAGTTCTTTATAGGACATATAGAAAATTGGCAATAACCCCGACAACAGATTTTACAGCAGATAAATTAAAATGAATTTCATGTCTTTTTTTCAAAGATACATTTTTTTAAAAAGTACAGAAATTCTATTTCCTTTAAGGTATAGGAAATATAAAAAAATGAGTACACATGCTATGTCACTAAAGTCTCACAAATTTCCATGAAGTATTCATTATTACATGTTCCAAATTAAGAAATAGAGGTTTAAATTGGCTAAGTAGCTTCCCCATCATCACAGAGACAATAATTAACATCGCTGGGTTTGAGCCCAGATTCACATCTTAAGTTCTAAAGACCATTCCACTAAAAATTACAAAAGGCAAATTGGCAATTGTCCAATATATAATCTTCCAGCAGGAAAACATTCTCCAATGATAAAATTTAGGTCTAAGAAGTTAATGGGCAGGATGTCACAACTTATTTTCCTTAGGCGTTACTATCCAAGATCTAGTGGTAGGCAGTGCACCTGGTAGAGCCCATACAGTACCATGAGTCAAAAAAAAAAAAACCTGGGTTCAAATCCCCAGCCTCCACCTTCAGAGGAGAAGCTATATGAGTAGTATAATAGTGCTTCAGGTTTCTCTCTTTCTCTCTCCATATATTCCTCTCCCCTGCTTCCTCCCTTCCCTCTTCCCCATCCTCTTCTCACTCTCTATTTCTCTCTATATATTAGGAGAAAAACATTTGGAGAAGTAGAATTGTCTTGAAGGTACTGAACCCAAGCAATAACCCTGGTGACAAAAATTTAAAAAATAATTAATTGATTTCCTTCCCTGAATTTTTTAAAGTTATCTTTATTTATTGGATAGAGACAGACAGAAATTGATAGATAAGGGGGTGATAGAGAGGGAGAGAGATAGAGAGACACCTGCAGCCCTGCTTCACCACTCATGAAGCTTCCCCTCTGCAGGTGGGAACCATGGGCTCGAGCCTGGGTCCTTGTGCATTGTAACATGTGCTCTCAACCAGGCGCACCACCACCTGACCCCTCTTTCCCTGAATTTTTAATGAAATTCAGATAGCCAACATTTAGAAGTTGTAAGCTAACAGAGGTATATGGTTGCAGGTACTCTAAAAACTTCATGTAAGTCATAGACACCTTTGTAATCTTGATGGTACAACCAAGCTAAAATCTAGTCCCCTAAGTACTACCAGTCACAGATCCTTCCCTACAATCAAATATACTCTTGTTCATCTATAGTTATAATACTTAAGGTAAAGGGATATATAATACTGGATCTGAGTGTATGCATATATATGTATGTATATGCATATGTATGTTTTAATTTCATATAATGTGGCTCATACTCTCCTTAGACAGAAGGAGATTATGAAATAGATCTTTCTGGATAACTTGCAGTGCAAAGAGTGAACTGAGGACATTCTCTTCAGAAGCAAACCATTAAGGGAAAAAACATTGAGCTAAGTTATCATAGTCTTAGTGCTCTCTATTTTTTTTTCCACTCAGTAATTTAAAATCTGCCATCCAATGGACTGCAAAATAGTTCACATAGTTAGTGTGCTCCTTTGTCATAAAAGTGATCCAAGTTTGAGTCCCGTCCTCCAAGTGTTGAAGGAAGCATCAGTACTGTGGCTTTGTTCCCTCTCCCTGTCCTTATCTGAAAAACGCATCCAGAAACAGTGATATCCCAGATTTGACAAACAAACAAATAAAAAGCAGTCTGCTATTCAATTTCACAAGTCTTCAAGAGGCATGAGTACTCAATAATTTCAGGCATGATTCATTCTAATTGCTCCCTGGGTAGAAAGTTCATTAGGAAATATCAGACTCCTCCCACAAAGATAGTGCTTTCTCAAAACTGAAACAAATTAGAACATTTGGCTGAATCATAGTTACTCACATAGCTAATAACTGCCCAATTTAGTGTAGTAAAGTTTTCTATGATAGGGATTAAAAGTACATTCTTTGGAGTTAAATAAAATTGATTCAAATATCTAGAGACTGGATTCAGGAAATTAATAGATTTTTTTTATTTGTCTTAGATGGTTTAAGTATAATCACATTGCTAAGGTAAACCATGTCAGCACTGCAAAATGGAATCATGAGAATGTCTCACCGAATGGAAAATATCATTAAGTCATGGATTTTTATAAGATGAAATCAAAGGGAAATTCTTAAATTGAGAATTATAACATAATAAAAACTTCAGCAGAGGGGGAAACAGCACCACTCAGATGAAGGCAAAAGACATCATAAGATAAAATCAGATGTTGGAAATAAATGGACATTTTACAAAGAAACAGAAGAATTGGAACAAAAAAAAATAATAAAAATATGAACAGAGTCTAGGATACCTGAAATATACTAACTGCAGTATATGTGTATATGTTGAGTCTCACAGGAAGAGGGGGAATTGAGAGAGGTTAAAAAGTATACTTGAAAAAATAGTTGTCTAAAAATAATGGTCAAAAACTTTCGAAGTTTATTAGAAAATACTAATATGCATATGCAAAAAACTCAAAGAATCCAATAGAAAAAACTTGGAGATCCACACAAAGGCATGTCATATTGACACATCAAATGGTAAAGACAAAGAGAGAGTTTTGAAAGTATAGAAGACAGAAATAAGTAATCATATGCAAGGTATCCATAAAATGGCAAATGATTTTTTATAAGATACCATGTAAATCAGAGGGAAGCAAGGAGATACTCCTTTTAGAATGATGTAGTGTGCACAGGGATACCATGAATAGTTGGGAGATAGTTCATAAAATTAAATTATTTAACAACTATTTAAGAAAAACAGACTTTACTTAGCAAAACTGTTATTCAGATATAAAGAACTGTTTACTATAAAATAATTAAAGAGGGTTTGTTACTAGAAAACTAACCTTACAATAAACACTAAAGGAAATCTTTTAGACTGGAATAAAAGAAAACTAGACAAGAACTCAATTTAAACAAAACAAAAATACCATGATTCATACAATAATATCATTGTTTTTCTTTGTTTAAACTGTTGTATCTAATTTCAAAGATGGTGGCTTGGCAACAAAAAAGCAAACCACACCATCCAAAAGTGAGGAGAGGATATGGACAAAATATTCACCAGTGAGTTCCAAAGATGGGGCTAGGCTAGGGCACACCTGGTTAAATGCACATAGTATTATGCACAAGAACATTCAAGCTTCCACTCCTCACCTACAGTGGGGATGCTTCACAATCAGTGAAGCAGGTCTGCAGGTGTCTGTCTTTCTCTCTCCCTCTCTATTTCTTTCTCTTCTCTCAATGTCTTTCTGTCCTTTCACATAAAATGGGAAAAAAAAAGATTTTCAGGAATCATGTTTGTGTAGAGCCAACATCAAGCCCCAGTGATGACCCTGGAGGCAATAAATAAATAAATAATACAAAGAGTCAACAAACAAATGAAAAAAATCCTCAAAGTTACTGGTTATCAGAGAAACACAAATAAAGACAATGAGCTACCACGTCACTACTGTGAGAATGCCATACATAAGGATAGCAAAAACAAATGTTGAAGATGTTGTCGAGATAAAAGAAACCCTTTTACACTGCTGGTGGGAATATGAATTGGTCCTACTCCTGTGGAGAGCAGTCTGGAAAACTCTCAGGTTAGAAATCAATTTACTTTATCATCTGGCAATCCCTGTCCTAGTGATATATCCTAAGCAAAAAAACCCACACATGCAAAGAGATCTGTGTATACCTGTGTTCACAGCAGCATGATTTGTAATAGCCCAAATTTGGAAGCAACCAAAGTTTCCAACAACAGATTACTTTAAAAGAAAGTTATAGCATATATACACATGGACCACTACATACTATTAAAAATGAAATCATGCTTTTTCTCCTAGCATTACTATGTGACAATCCATCTAGTCACACGACCCCACCTTGACCTCTCTGCACAGATGACCATGGCATGAAATGTCCAGAAACCTCATCTCTCCAGAGCACTATCCTACTAGGGAAATATTAGGGACAGAATGGGTCTGTCTAGGTGTATAGATCAACCAGGCAACTTCCCACGTCAATAGGAAGCAGTTACAGAAGCACGAAACTCTGTCCTTCAACATCCCAAAAAGAATTTAGGGTCCCCACCAATATGTCCTGGAGCTCCGCTTCCCCAGAGACCCACCCTACTAGGGAAAGAGTGAGGCAGACTGGGAGTATGGACCGACCAGTTAACACCCATGTTCAGCGGGGAAGCAATTACAGAAGCTAGACCTTCCACCTTCTGCAACCCACAATGACCCTGGGTCCATGCTCCCAGAGGGATAGAGAGTCGAGAAGCTATCAGGGGAGGGGTGGGATATGGAGTTTGGGTGGTGGGAATTGTGTGGAGTTGTACCCCTCCTACCCTATGGTTTTGTTAATTTATCCTTTCTTAAATAAATAAATAAATAAATAAAAAAGAATTTGTGGTCCATACTCCTGGGGGGAGGGGAATGATGAGGGAGAAGTTACCACCCAGGAATGGGAGTGGTTACAGGTGTGGCTTAGGAAATGTGAGGGGGGCTTTGGGTTTAAAACCAGGAGTCTGAGAGGGCTAGCTCTCTTTTTCTGGTATTACTATGTGACATTGTAAGTCTCTTTATTCTTTCCTTTCTCTACTTTTCTCTCTCCCTCTCATGCCTAACAGGTATATGTTTTCTAATGAAAGTTTAATTTACCTGGAAAAGAAATGATGAAGTCACCTCTTTACCTCATCTTGGATGAAGCTTGAAGGAATCATGTTACATGAGTACATGGGACAAGCCAAAAAGAGAAGGATAAATGTGGGGTGACCACTTGTGAGAACTTCAGGCTCTTAAAGCTCCTCTTTTTAATCATAATCCAAAGTGCTCAGCTATGAAAAGATAACTTAGTTGGCCTTTCCTTCACTGGCTTCACATTTCAGTAAACTAGACTTTTTAAGGAGCATTTAGCAGTAGGATCATTATCTTTTTATTCATTTCAATAAGAGAGGGAGACCTTTTAGGTTTGGGAAGATGGGTTTTAGTTTTTTATAATACTTTTCAGCATTAAAAAAAAACACAAACTACTAAACTTGTTAGAACCCCAACTTACATGCCTAAGGACCCAAAGGCTGTAGGTTCAATCCTCAAAACTATGTCATATCAGAGCTCAGCAGTGTTCTAGTCCTTTCTCTTTGTAGTTTACAATGAATAAATAATTTAAAACACACACACTACCTGGAAGAGAGGATAGATTGTTCCTATCAAATTGTCTTGCCACTCTGCCTGATTAATGAATCATTTATATGGACAATTCTGTAGTAAATATTGCTGTACATGTCTTATATAAACATGATTTCAGTTCTTTGGGGATTGCAATTGTCTGGTCACACTGGAACAAATCGGCACAGTCTCTCCTCATAGTCGATGTCTATACACCATCTTTACCATTCACTGAAGTCTTTCTCCACCATCATCCTGATATCCTTTCTCTACCCCACCCCAGAATTCTTTGCTTTGCAGCAATACACCATACCCAGCTCAGGTTTAACCTTGTGTTTTCTTTCTTTTCTTGTTACTTTCCACCTATGAATGAGATCAGCTTGTATCATCCTCCCCTTTCTGGCTTATCTGGCTTATCTCATCAAACATGATTCCTTCAAGCTTCATACAAGATAAGTTAAAGGAGAAGCTTTTATCATTTCTTACAACTGTGTGGTATTCTATTGTGTTTCTGTACCATAACTTTCTTAGCCACTCTTCTGTCATTGGGCATTTGGGTTTTGTCCACATTTCAACTCTTAAAAATTGTGCTGCTGTGAATATGGGTGTACATAGTTCTTTTAGATAGGTATCTCTGTGTTCTTAGGGTTGATCTCTAGGAGAGAGATTGCTGAATCCTAAGATATTGTTCTGAGGAATTTCCAATTTGCCCTGACATTTTTTTTTTATGACCAGAGTGTGGCTTTAATATATTTATTGACCTCAAGAAAGATACTCAGTATTCAGATATTTCCAAATGCCTTATTACAAGGTCGGGTTGATAATGGCTGTATTTTTTTATTATTTATAAAAAGGAGACATTGACAAAATCATAGGATAAGAGGGGTACAACTCCATACAATTCCCATCATCAGAATTTTGCATCTCAACCCCTCCCCCTGATAGCTTTCCTATTCTTTATCCCTCTAGATGTATGGACGCAGGGTCATTATGGGATGCTTCCCCACTGAACATGGATGTTGACAGGTTGATCCATACTCCCAGCCTGTCTTTCTCTTTCCCTAGTGGGGCAGGGCTGGGGAAAATGGCTGTATGTTTAAGATAATCTGGGAATAAAACTTCAACTGATGGAAATGCCAGGAAGATTCTACCATCTTTATTATATCATGAAACTTTGTGTTTTACTTGAATTATGTTTTTCAGCTTTGTACTGCAAATAGTTTAAGCTCACCAGGTAAAATTTTCTAGGCTTTAACACATGTATCAATCTTTTCTAGTTTTCATATATTTCAAATCTTTGAGACATCCAGTAGTCAATAAATTTGTGATCTATTATCATTTATCTACTTGTGTGTTGAGGACATGAATCAGTAAACACAACAGGAAGAGACTGTGTACTTTATGAGTTGGCTATGCAAGCAGTGAAAAGTCTGGGAACCTAGTGGTGACTTAAGCTGCCAAATTCTCATTTACTATAAGAGACATATATTCATGACAGTTACCATTATCAAGCACTTTAACATGTATTACCATATTCAAATCATCACAGGCCACCTGAGACAGGTATTTCAGTCTCCAAGAATTCAAGGTACAAGACTATTAAATTGCTTCAGAACAGATAACAGAGATCCAAAGCTGATTCCTGGTTCCATGACCAATGTTCTTTCCCATTTTCCTGTTTCATAGCAGAATTCATAAAACTGCTTTCAGAATTTTCTAGCCCTAGTGAAATATGCTCTCATAGCTGGTTATTTTAAATGCAGTTTTCCTGCAAACATTATCTTTCTTGGTGCTTTTCAATTCTTAGTTATATAACTTAGTGTCATTGTATTTGGCCTATTATAATTCATGTCCCCCAACATGTTGTAAAGACCTGGATTTTGTAAATGTTCTTGGGTACTTCATCATTTTTTATTATCAGGGAAAGAAAAATCAAAGCTACAATGAGTTATCACCTCACAACAAAGAGAATGCCTGTTGTTGGAGAGGATGTGCGAAGAAGGGAAGTTTTATATACCATTGGTGAGAATGTAAACTGGTACAGTCATCAGAGAAAGTAGTATGGAGAGGTCTCAAATTTTTAAAGTAGAAATCCCACACTAGTCTTTCATCCCAATATCTTGATATTTACCCAAAGACACAAATAATAATTTGAAGAGGCACATGCTTATATATTGTAGCATTATCTACTCTAATCAAGAACAAGAGACAACTGCAATGCTTATTGACTGACTGGTGACTAGAGAAAGAAGATTTGATATAGGTGCACAATGAAGCACTATTTGTCAATAACCACAACAATGTTAAACAACAAGGGCAACAAAAGGGAAAATAAATAAATAATTTTTAAAATGATCAAATTAGACTTAACCAAATGACTGATGGTAACTTCTTCTTTGTAAATTCTTTACCCTTAATTATCTGTCAAATCTCTTGGGTATGTCAGGTAAAATAGTCACAAATTCACAGTGACCAGGAAATAAAATTATTTAGCAACTTTTCTTTCTTACCATACATATGTTTCTATTTAGTGTCAACACTTTGTGTAGCTGAGTTTGCCTGGGTTTAATCTGGATTCTTATCCATTCTCTCCTCCAGATGGACTCTGAAGACTTCCATTCTTTCTTGCCACATTCACAAGCTCAGAGAAACACTGTAACTCTTGTAAAAGTGTTATTTTACTTGGAGGTCATTGAAAATTCACAGTATTCTCTACCAGCTAATTTAATGCTGAAACTATGAGTTATGTTTTGTCTTGCTACTACTCCTTGTTGAAGGATTCAACATCTGTTGAATGCAAAGCTGCAGGCTTTATATAGGATTTTGGATATTTATAAAAATTCTCTTAAGACTTTGATAACTACTAACTGCAAATATAGTTTTTTTTTTAATCTAATGCTATAATGGCCAAGAGGCAATCCACCTAGAAGAGTTTACACATTGCCATGCTCAGGGACTTGGTTCAAGCCCCTAACCCCCATCTGCAGAATGAAAGTTTCATTAATGGTGTCTCCCTCTTTCTCTTCCTTTTCCCTCTCAATTTCTCTCTGTCTCTATCAAACGAAAAAGGAATAAAGAATGAGCACCTGAATTTATTGTGCAGCTACTGAGCCCCAGAAATAACCCTTGTGACAGTAAGAATAATAATAATTAATAACAATAATAATATAACATATTACCTTTGATCACCAAAGATGTCAGTGAATTACCTCAGAAGCATTGTGAGAGAACAAAACAGGTAAATTACTGCAGTCGAGTAAATGAGAACAAGTGACTATGAAATGCTACAGGCTAACAAAGATCCCACTGGAAGACAAAGCCTTTGTCTCTATCAAAATAAGAATAATACACAGATGGAAATGAATTATACTACCAAATTTTCATTTTTTTTACTTAATATATATATATTGCATTCTTATCTTATCAACATACAAATCCATCTAACATATTTTCACAGCTAAATATTAGCATTCTGCATGAATAACCTATTATTTATTTTATCACTTCCCCATTAATTAATTCATACATGTTTAATTTGAAATATATTGATATGTACATTTATGGAACATTTTTTTATCTACAGTAAGCCAAGCATTTGCTCTTCAAAAGAAGTAATAGTACTCACAAACAGAAGTTGAGAAAGAAGAATAGCAAAGGAAATGCAAAGCAGAATTTGACTGAGTTTGGAGTGTAGCACCAAAGGAAAAAAAAAAAACTTGGGAGGAAGAATAGGGTAGATTTTCAGCTTTACTGTAGGGGTTGGGGATAGGGAGATAGACCTTTGGTCTATGCATCAAAAAGTTTGAGACATTCGATCCATTTTTCCCCTCTCATATAAATTGAATAGTGATTTGATTTGTGAGACTAAGTTAATAGGAGTGTATATTAACACCATTCCCACCACCAAAGGTCTGTGTCCCACACCCCTGCCCCCCAGTGAAGCTGAACATCCACCCTCACCCTCCACCCAGAGATTTTTACTTTGGTGCTATACTAAACTCAGTCAGATCCTGCTTTGATTTTCCCTTTCTGTTCTTCTTTCTCAACTTCAGTTTATGAGTGAGATCATCCCATCCTTTATCTTTCTGACTTAGCTCACTTAACATAATTCCTTCTAGCTCCATCCAAGATGGGTCAGAGAAGGTAGGTTCTTTGTTCCTAATAGCTGCATAGTATTCGATTGTGTATATATACCACAGCTTTCTCAGATATTCATCTCTTGTTGGGCACCTGGTTTGCTTCCAGGTTTTAGCTATTATGAATTGTGCTGCTATGAACATAGGTGTACACATATCTTTTTGGTTGGGTGTTAGGGAGTGTTTAGGATATATCCCTAGGAGAGAAATTACTGGGTCATATGGGAGGTCTATTTCTAGCCTTGTGAGGGTTCTCCAGACTGTTCTCCACAGAGGTTGGACCAATTTTCATTTCTGTCAGCAATGCAGGAGGACTCCTTTGTCCCCACAACCTCTCCAGCATTTGTTGCTGCTGTCCTTTATCATGTATGCCATTCTCACAAGAGTGAGGTGGTATCTCAATGTTGTCTTTATTTGCATTTCTCTGACAATCAGTGACCTGGAGCAATTTTTCATATGTTTGTTAGCCTTTTGAATCTCTTTTGTAGCGAATATTTTGTTCATATCCTCTGCCTATTTTTGTATGGGGTCATTTGCTTCTTTGTTTCTAAGTTTGGTGATTTTTTTCTGCAAAATTTTTAAACAGAGTACAACATCTAGGCAGATTCATGACAGAACAGAAGGTCCATTTACTTAGTCCTTCTTACCCAATATACTCTGTCTAGCTTTCAAGAAAACAGAAGGCAACTCATTAAGGGAATTATCAGTAATTAATAAACTTTCATCAGCTACAGAAAATCTTGGATTTCATAATTTCAACTCTTGCATTCTACCAAAGATGAAAGGAAGAGATTATAACAGTTCCCACATAAATTTCATAGAACAGAAACAGAATGCATATATCCTAACTCATTCTATGTAGTCATCATTATTATAACACTAAAATCAGTCAATGACAGTGAAAGAAAGAAAAAAGCTGCAGATGTATATTACTCATGAAGACAGATGAAAAATCAACAAAATATTGAACTCTACAATGAAGTGAATTATGTAACATGATAAAACAGATTTACTACAAGTATGCAAAACTAGTTCAATAGTTGGAAGTCAATGTCATCTACAACATCAACAGACACTGGGGTGGGGGGGAGTGGAGAGGTAACTTAATGACTATGTTAAGACTTTCATGCCTGAGGCACCAAAAGTCACAGCTTCAATACCAGCACCACCATAAACCAGTGCTGAGCAGTGGCAAATCAGACTATAGAAAGAAAAATCAAGTGACCTATCAGTAGTTACAGAGGAAGAAATGATAATACCTATGCACAATAAAAACTCATTAAAAAAAAAATAGAAAGCATTGTCAACTTGATCAACCAGTAGATATAGTCCTTTTTTTTAATTTTTGCTTTCATTTCTCTTGCTTTTGGAATCAAATTTCTGAAGACCTCACTAAAGTCAATTTTGTGAAGTATAGTGCCTATGTTTCTTTTAGCTAATATCTTGATTCCTTTCCATTTATAATAAGACCTGAAATCATATGGTGAAGTCCTCTAGTAATGTTTTTCTCAAATAAATTATAGCTATAAATTTTAGTTTCAGTTTACAAATGCTTAATTTCTACAACAAGGAAATTTAAAATTTTAATTTTAAAAAAACCCACAGAAGTCTTTTTACTGGGATACGTTGGGTCTATAAATCAATTTTCAGAAGAATTGAATTTTTTTAACAAAAGTGAACCCTCCAGTTTTCAAACATGGTATCTTTTTCTACTTATATCTTTTTATAGAGTATCTGACTTATGTGCATGAATTATAATCATAATTTAAGGAGTAGGTAGGGGGATGGGGACTGTGATTTATTCTCTTGGGTTGCTCATTGAGTACCATAATGGCCAGGTGGTACAGATCATAATTTGAGTGGACAGGGAGTAGTCAATAAGACAAACAAATGCAATCAACTATCAGCTACCTATTGAAGCCAATTCTGATGTCACTGAGAGAAGCCTTCCTTTCCCTACACTATCAGAAAAAAAATGTTCATCCAACTATAAATTTATTCATTCACTCAATGAGTATGAAATATATGCTCATGGGGTTCTATATATAGAAAGTGGACTGTAAGAGGGAACAGAGAAGCAGTGATCCCTGTTATTGCTCACCAGCAGTATAGCAAATAGAAATATGTTTAATGATCCTACAAGTACATTTACAACTTTTTGAGATCTCATAGAGGTGTGATATGTGCCAGTGTGAGAATGATTAAGACAGACAACATGATAAAGGGGTAGATAATTTTTCCAGATAATTAAACTAAGTGTTAAGGAGAAAGAAGAATTAAATGTTAACAGTGTTTCTTCAATGTCATAAAGACTTTTAACTGTAAACTTGTATGAATAGCCTCAAGCCATGACAGAGTTCCTTCATTCTAAGTTATTATGTATGGAAAGACACACTGCTTTAACAACAGCATTATGAGTGACTAAGAAACACAATACTTGTATGTACCATATTTATTGCAAGATACTGCTTCACTTTAAAAATTCTAAAATGTTAAGCACATTTCCTGTACATTTAAATTATAGGAAAAATTACCATAGTTATAGCCAAGTCTGGTGGGTTGGCACGTGAGAAGTGACAACATTCATGCCCCTGGTCTCCTCCTTGTGTGTGGGTATCACTTGTAACTTATTTCTGGTAATATATGTGTATATATGGCCATATTTTTATATTATATTATATCCCATATACTTTTTCCCCCAACAGATTCGCGCCCTCTCTGGCTTTGAGTAAGCAAATAATTATATCACAAGAGGGCCTATGGAGAAAACCAAATAGTAAGGAAATGGCAGTGCCTTCAGGAGCTTAGAGAAGAATGACTACTGACAGCCAGTAAGAAATTAAACACCTAAATCTTACAGTCACAGAGAAATAAATTTGATCAAAGACATGGGTGAGTTTAGAAACAAAAATTTCCCCACCTGAGCTTTCAGATAAAAACACAGTTCAGCTCATACTTTATGGCCTGTTGAGAACCTTAGCTGGGACTCAGCTGTGCTGTGTCTGAACTCCTGAGCCACAAAGACTATGAGATACTCAACTGATGCTGTTTTAGGCAGTGAGCTAGCTGCAGTTCATATAGCTGTGGAAAACGAATTACAGGAAATTCATTTGCCCCTCTAAGTTAAGCAGGTACGACCTGAATTGATCATTTTAATCCTTACAGTTTGACTGTTCTGGATAGATTTGAAAGTCAGAGAGGTGACTCAGCTATGAATTCCTTGCCATTTTATACATATGAGGCTCCAGGTTCAATCCCCAGCACCACATGAGAGCAACAAAGACAAGATGACTACAGATCCATGGATGGAGGAGCAATATTTTGCTCTTTCTCTCTCATTCTCTCACAAAATATTTTTTATTATCTTTATTTATTTGATGGAGGCAACCAGAAATTGAGAAGAGGAGTGAAGATAGAGAGGGCAAGAGACAGAGAGACACCTGCAAACTTACTTTACCACTCACAAAAATTTTCTCCTGCAGGTAGGGACCCGGGGCTTGAACCCAGGTCTTTGAACACTGTAATATGTGCACTCAACCAAGTACGCCACCACTAGGCCCCACAAAAGAATTTTTTTAATCAGGACTAGGAGGTGGTTTTGCAATAGTACACATGTGTGAGACACTGTGTTCAACCTCAAACATTACAATGAAAAAGAGAGAGAGGCAAAGAGGGATGGAGAGAGAGAGAGACAGAGAGGCAGAGAGAGAGAGAGAGAAGGTGGATTTGAAATAAGCAGCACAGACAATAACCTAGGTGCACAAACTCTTATTCCCAATTCTCTAAAAAGGGGGCTTTCTAGATCAGCTATGCTAAGCATGTAACCACACTGTCTTAGTTTTACCCTAAATTAACCAGATAAAACTCAGTTTTCTTAGCCACGCAGCTATTGAAACACTGCCCCACATTCACTCCATGTCTGATTAGCTTAACCATAATTCCAGACTTAACACAGATGGATTAGCGAAAAAGAAGAAGGTGGTAAAATGAGAAGGGGAAGAGTAAGAAACACTGGAATTCTTACTGGAATTCTTAAAATGCCACACAGTATGGGACCTTGTGGCTGCCAACCCCATATACCTTGAGTTGCTGGACTGCAGAGAATTTGACTTCTCCCCCTTCCCTGGCCGGATATAGCAGGTCCTCCAAGAGTAGAGAATAACTCTGAAGAAGCCCGAGGTGGGGTGTTGGAAGGTTGGATTCTTCAACCACCCAGAACAACTGACAGATGGAGCAGTTATGGAGCCAGGTGGGGAGGCAGAGCTGCAATCTAGCTGCCCGCCCATAGGCCCTTGCTTCCGCTGTGCTGGGATGTCCCACAGGAACCCAGGTGGGAGCAGGGGGCTGAAAAAGCAGGAGATGCCTAAATTAGCCCACAAAGTACTGTGAGCATTTGGGGGTGGGGGCCAACTGCCCCTTGCTTTACAGGGCGGAAAGAATCAGATCCTTCCTAATCTAGGGAGGGGGAGCTGCTTAGACTGTGCAGGAGGAGTTGACCATATGTTGACTTTGTCCTATAGGCAGGATTAAATAAACTCCCCACTGAGACCCATAAATCTCCATCTCAACCAAATGAAAGGAACTGAAGCATTTATAATGCACCTTGCTTCTCAGAAAGTATCGATATTTGGCAGCTATTCCACACCATCTCTTTCACTTCTGTCAGTAGCACTTTTCTTCTCTTTTGTCTGTTCTCACTCACCAGTGAACCGAAACATAACCAAACATAACACTTTGCCTGTACTATCCTTCATTTTTTCGTGATCCCCTTTAGCCAACATGTTCATCTTTGCTAAAATTAGAAATTGGGTGTCATTGCTGCATGCTCCTCTCTATTCTAAAATGGGATATACGCCAACTATCCAAAACTAGTTCAACACTTAGAAATAAATGTAACCTACTCCTTCAGCACTCTATAGAAAAAAAAAATAAGTGATCCATTAGTAGATGCAGTAAAAAGCATTTGACAATACCCATGCACAATAAAAAGCTCTTAAAGAATTAGAAATACAAGGGAATACACTCAAACTAATTAACCAGTAGATGTAGTCTTTTTTTTTTTTTTTTTTTTTTTTTGATGGTTTGCTTTTGTTTCTCTTGCTTTTGGAATAAAATGTCTGAAAAACCTCACCAAAGTCGATATTGTGTAGTGTAGTGCCTCCTCCTCCTCCTCCTCCTCCTCCTCCTCCTCCTCCTCCTCCTCCTCCTTCTCCTTCTCCTTCTTCCTCTTCTCCTTCTTCTTCTCCTCCTCCTCCTTCTCCTCCTTCTTCTTCTTTTTTGTTTGATTTTTTGCCTCCAGGGTTGTTTCTGGGTCTCCAGTGCCTACATTATGAATCCACTGCTCCTGGAGGCTATTTTTTCCCCTTTGTGTTGCCCTTGTTGTTTATTGCTGTTGTTGTTATTATTATTGTCTTTGCTGTCATTGTTGTTGGATAGACAGAGAGAAATTGAAAGAGAAGGGGAAGACAGGGGAAGAGAAAGACATCTGCAGAACTTCTTCATGGCCTGTGAAGCGACCGTCCTGCAAGTGGGGAGCCAAGGATTTGAACCAGTATCTTTACCTGGTTCTTGCACTTTGCACCATGTGAGCTTAACCTGCTGCATTACCACCAGACTCCCTGTGCCTATTTTTCCATTTATAAATTGAAAAACAAGAATTGAAATTATTTGCTGAGGATCAGGGTAGATAGCATAATGGTTATGCAAAGAGGCTTTCATGCCTAAGGCTCTGAAGCCCTAGGTTCAACCTCCTGCATCACTATAAGCTACATCTGATCTATGCTTTGATTAAATTTAAAAAAAAATGTATGGTGAAATCCTCCAGTACTGTTTTTCTCAAGTAAATGTTTGCTATGCTGGATCCTTTTTTATGACCACGTAAATTTTAGATTATATTTCCGGTTCCTTAATTTCTAAAAAACAAAATAGTTAATTAAAAAAACAAACATGGGATACATTGAGTTGGAAGACCAGTTTGGGGGAGAATTGAAATTTTAACAGCACTGAACCTTCCCTTTTACAAGCATGCCATCTCTCTCCATTTATTTATCTTGATAGAATTTCAAACTTATTTACATGAGCTACAGTTAGAATTAGACTTTTTGTCCACAGGTTAGGAAGATAGCAGAATGGTCATGCAAAAATACTCTCATGCCTGAGTCTCCAAAGTCCCAGGTTCAGATCCTTGCACCACCATAAACCATAGCTGAGCAGTGGTCTGGTACCTCTCTCTATGTCTCTCTCCTATGGTCTCTCTCATTAAAATCAATCAATAAATAATGTTTATAAAGCATTTTTGTCCTTCGAAATGTATATGGGAGGGAGTTAAGAAAGGGAGGCTAAAATGGCATCATAATATACTTTGTAGGGTACATTGCAATCTATAAAACATGTTTACTTCTATAACCGTGGTAGATCCTGAAAGTTTGTCTATAATACAGAGGAAGGCTCCCCTTATTAAAACTAGCAAAAATAAAAGGGGAATCTCAAACACCTGATCTGAGGAATGTCGCCCAGCAAATAAATAAAAGTATGGGTTTAATATTAAATACCTTCAACTTCTAAATTCATTCATTTTTACCATCATACATCTGTCTCTATGTCAATTTCAAAGATGTCTGTGAGTAGGAAAGAGGCTTCAATTTATGCAAACAAGTATGGCTTACTGAAGTTGGAATCTGAAGCCAGCCCTAAAGCTTCTGCAGCCAGGGAAGCAGGAAGAGGACACTCTGGGCACCTAATTTTCTAGGTATGTCTAGGTTTTGGGACTTTGTTAGAAAGTGAACCACTTCTTTCTAACAAAGGTAATGGGTAACCTAGATATACACCAGTTTCTGTGAGAGAGAGCTTATGTTCACACGTATCCATAAACTACTGCAAAATATATACCTGAAAGCAGAAGTACACTAGAGTTTGCAGTGAGTACCTACCTAACACTTCCTCTCCACTATTCCAAGCTTGGGATCCATGATTGCTCAACAATTTGTTTGGCTTCGTATGTTAACTCTCTTTTCAGTTACCAGGTTCCAGATGCCACCAGGATGCTGGCCAGGCTTCCCTGGATTGAAGACCCCACCAATGTGTCCTGGAGCTCAGCTTCCCCAGAGACACACCTTACTAGGGAAAGAGAGGCAGACTGGGAGTATGGACCGACCAGTCAACACCCATGTTCAGTGGGGAAGCAATTACAGAAGCCAGACCTTCTACCTTCTGCAACCCTCAATGACCCTGGGTCCATGCTCCCAGAGGGCTAGAGAATGGGAAAGCTATCATGAGAGGGGGTGGGTTATGGAGATTGGGTGGTGGGAATTGTGTGGAGTTGTACCCCTCCTACCTTATGGTTTTGTTCATTAATCCTTTCTTAAATAAAAAATTTAAAAAAAAAGAAAACATAAATTAAATGGTTTGGGGGAAAAAAAGTGTGTGTTGTAAGGAATGGAATAAAGTGTATTAGATTCTAGCCACCCCCACCCCCCAAATATTGCAGTATGTAGGATACTCCTTGGAACCGAATCTTGACTTTGTATTTGGTTATTATTATTATTATTTTAAATATGCATTTACTTATTAAAAAAAAAAAGAAAGTGAACCACCTGAGATGGAATTAGAGTATACTATGAAAGGAAAGGTCTCACCCGAGTAATGAAGCTAAAGGGCTGTCATTCCACACGTGAAGTCTCTGGACACAGTCTGAAGTGAAGCATGTTGAGGTGGCAATTGTTGCGTTGGTTAGGTTGCAATCGGCAGATGCAATATTATTTGGTATGTATTGGGAGAGGCATATGGGAAAGTGGGCCCTATCCAAGGGTTCCAGGACTGGGGGAAGTAGGGGCTCTATAGTGGAGATGTGAGGTTCCTGCTGTCTTAGGGTTCAAAAAGACAATCGATAGTTAATGTTATCATCACATTATTTGGTAATTGGGTTAACTTTGAAAAGTCCTTTTGTTAGGGTTTGCTGTACAGTACCCAGTATCTTGTATATAGCTGTGCTATTGGATGCTTCTGATCTACTTGGTCTAGGCTTTTGAGAGAGTCTGCATATCAATTACACAGCCTATAAAAAAGATTCAGTTTGTGTTTTGAAAAACTTTGAGACATACAATTGATTTTCCCCCTCTCATATTAATTAACTAGTGATTTATATGACTACATTTTACTAGGAGTGTACATAAACACCATTCCCACCACCAAAAGACTGTGACCCATCCCTCCCACCCACTCCCACCCCCCACTGGCCCAGGAAGCTGCATGTCTACCCCTCACCACAGGGCTTTTACTTTGGTGCCCTACTTACAATTTGGTCAGGTCCTGCTTTTAGTTTCCCTTTCAGATCTTCTTACTCAACTTCTGTTGATAAGTGGGATCATCCCATACTCATCTTTATCTTTCTGACTTAGCTCACTTGACATAATTCTTTCCAGCTCTGTCCAAGATGGGTCAGAGAAGGTGGGTTCATTGTTCTTGATAGCTGCATAGTATTAAATTAAATTAAATATTTTATTTGTTTTCATTTTGAACACTTCTTACATATATGTGATTTTAGGATTTTAGATGTGTGTGTGTGTGTTTGTGTGTCTGACTTTTTGTTTTATTTCTTTATTGGGGGATTAATGGTTTACAATCAATAGTAAAATACAGTAGTTTGTACATGAGTAACATTTCCTCGTTATCTACATAACAGTTCAACCCCCACTAGGTCCTCCTCAGCCATCATGTTTTAGGACCTGAGCCCTCTCCCATCCCACCCCAGAGTCTTTCACTTTGGTGCAATACACCAACTCCAGTCTACATTCTACTTTGTGTTTTGCCTTCTGTCCTTGTTTTTCAACTTCTGTCTATAAGTGAGATCATCCCATATTCTTCCTTCCATTTCTGACTTATCTCACTTAACATGATTTCTTCAAGCTCCGTCCAGGATGAAGGGAGGAAGGTAAATTCACCATTTGATATAGCTGAGCTGTATTCCATCATCTACCAAAACTTCCTCAGCCACTCATCTGTTGTTGGACACCTGGGTTGCTACTAGGTTTTGGCTATTACAAATTGTGCTGCTATGAACATAGCTATACACAAATCTTTGTGGATGAGTGTGTTTGGTTCCTTAGGCTATAACCCCAGGAGAGAATTGAAGGTCATTTGGTAGGTCCACTTCTAGACTTCTGAGAGTTCTCCAGACTGCTCTCCACAGGGGCTGGAACAATTTACATTCCCTTCTGTACTACATACAGATCTTTGATCCATACTCCGACAAGGATAAAGAATAGAGAACCTTCCAGTGGAGGGGATAGGATATGGCACTCTGTTTGGTGGGAATTGTATGAATTGGACCCCTCTTATTGCACAATCTTATCTATAATTATTAAAGCTCTAATGCTAAAAATAAGTTGAAAAATAAGAAAACACAAAACATATCTTGGACTGGGTTTGGTGTGTTACACCAAAGTAAAAGACTCTGGGGTCAGGAGGAGGGTTCAAGTGCTGGAACATGATAGTAGAGGAGGACCAGAGGGGACTGAATTGTTATGTGGAAAACTGTGAAATGTTACATATGTAAAAACTACCATATTTTACTGTTGACTGTAAACCATTAAATTCCTCAATAAAGAAAAAAAAAACAGCTGAGGAAAGGCACCAATGCTTTGTATTCTGCTTTTCTATCTAAATGTAACATCAGTACTGAAACTAAAATGAGGTTCTTTTCTTTTTCCCTACATAATGGTTGTTTATTTTATTTAAGCTAATAGTAGCAACTAAAACAAACTTTGATAATTTATATAGCTATTCTAGTCATCAGTTTATTTATAAAATTGGAGAATAACACTTTATGAGTTTTGGTAAAATGTTAATAATAAAAGCATTATACAACATTTATTACTAATTTTTGGTACATTAGAAATAATTATTGTACTCAATAATTTGTACATATTCAGTTTTAATAATGTCAGTTCAATTTGTCTTATAAGTCTTATTATGTGGCATATTAACAGCAAATATTTATTGAATGTCACCGAATCCTAGATATTGTTCAAATGTTAGATGTCATAATGACTTCATTATTTTGAATGTTCACTAATGAAAGTTAAATTAGTTATAAAAATCATTACTTGTGAATTTTGGCTTAAATCTCGTTTCTAATAAAAGTTCTTAAACCTTGAAGAAGCCTAATTCTCAATGTTTAATATAAAAATCATACAATGTTCCACCTCACAATCAGTATTATGAAAATAAGTACAAGTCATTATGTACAGAAAAACACTTTAGTAGCATTATTATTTTCTGGTTTCATATGGATAGTAATTTTTAAAGGCATGAGCACAAACATATCCTTATAATTAAATGAAAGCAATATAAAATGAAAAGTTAGAAAATCCAAAGGTAAAAAGCTTTTACACATCAAAAAAAAAAACTACACAAGAATAATCACACAACCCAGTAAATGGGAGAAGTTATTTTCTCATCACACATATTATAAGTGACTGATAACCAACATCTGTACAGAACTGGTACAGATCCACAAATAAACCATTCAAACAATCCAATAAAAAGGTGGGCCAAAGGACTAAACATTTTTTTCTAATAAAGAAACACATATCATCCATAGATAGATGAATAAATGTTCCACTTCCCTTATCATTAGAGAAAAGCAAATTAAAACTACACTGAGATACCATCTCACACCTGAGAGAACAGCTTACATCAACAAAATTAGGAAATAACAGGTACTGGAGAGGTTGTGGAGAAAAAGGAATTCTGTTACACTGCTGATGTGAATGCATACTGGTGCAGCTCTTTTGGAAGATTGTATGGAGAGTACTTAAAAAAATAAAAATGAAATTACCTCATGAATCAATGATATCACTGTTGGGAATGTATCCAAAGAAAAGTGAGACACAAATTTGCAGAGACATATATACCCAGGTGTTCATAGTTGCATTATTCACAATATTTAAAGAGTGGAAGCAGCCGAAATGCCCATCAACAAATGACTGACTAAAGAAAGTATGGGATGTATATCCCAAGGAGTACTATTCTGTAATCTTATATTGTGTCTTTTGAGTCAAAATGAATGGAACTGGAAGTGATTGTGCTTAGTGCAATAAGTAAAGAGATGAAGGACAACCACCAGATGGTTTCATTCATAAATGGAATCTAGAGAACACATTAATTTGGAAAAAAAAAAAAAAAAGCAACCAAACTGTTTATAAGACTTAATGAGAACAATAGTGGTTATCCTTGGGAGGTGGGAAGGTAGGCATGGCATACAAAAGTCCCTGGTGGTGAATGTGGTATGGAATTATACATGGTAATCTTCAATCTTGCAACCCATAATTAAACACAAATAAAAAAACCTTAAAAATCAAAATCAAAAAGTAAGAAACCAGATGAGTATGACTAGATTAAAGTTAAAAATCTAGGACAAGACATTCATCAGTCATCAAAAAGGCCACCTACACCAAAAAGCATGAGTGCAAGGGAATCACTATAATTGATCCACTTTCTAAGAACCTGTAATCAGAGACTTTGATTTGGTGGGTTTTGAATTGTGTGTTCAGAGTATAGTTCTCTTTGCTCATAGTATTATATTTTAAGATTCATAGCTATATCTTGATGCAAAATAATTTTGCTGCAAGTATAGACAGCTCATAGAATTTATATTATTTCTAGAAGACAGTACACATTATTTAGTATTCTACATTCATAACTTTAACACCTTGATGACTTTGACAGTGATTAATGTTAAAGCTTAAGGGCTCATTTCAAAAAGTCACTGGATAGTAAAATTAATCATCAGATTTAATTAAGACCTCACTGTGTATACCTAACTAGTGATTTTATTGATTGAACTCCTAAGATAATAATATCTTACTATGTATCAGGCACTACTTCTATATATTTCATATATATGTACCATTAACTTTAACACAATTCTACTACCATTTTTATATTGTAAGCACAGAGAGATTAAGTAACTTTTCCAAATAACATTCCTGTAGAAGTGAAGCTGGGTATAGTTCCACACTGCACCCACCACCAAAGTTCTGTGTCCCCACTCTCCAACCTCCCAAAGATAATATCTCCCAAAATAGTTCTCACAAAGTCTTAGAAACAGTTTGCTTTTATTTTTAATTAATTAATGATGGGTTGTTACAAAAGTGTAAAATCACAGGATATAGTCTTTAATTACAAATAAAAAATGAAAAAAAATACTGTAGGCACTAAATATATGCTATGCTGCTAGTTAGAAACACCAATAATAGGAATAAACATGTAGTTGATTTTACAGTAAATATTCCCTTTAAATTCAATATATTATCTAGTCACATATCCATGAGAATCTAAAAATATAATTGGTGATACCTCTGATAGCATGATTATCGCAGAGTTAGCAAACCCAAACCTCACTTACGTTTAGTAAATGCAACAAAAGAACACAATAAACCTCATCAAATTATAATTGAGGCTCCACAGAAAATACTACTAGAAAAAAAAATTAAATTAAGGACTTCCGTGAGGCGTGGTTTATGGAGCAGCTGCAATAAAACCTTCCCTTTCCCTGATAAAGCCATTGTACACAACAAGAGATATAGTTGGACACATAATCTACAGCTGAAAAAAATCCACAGCCTCAGGTGTGTGCCAGCATGTGTGGCTGGGGTTGGAAGACATGGTCGGTCAAAATGAGAGCTCTGGGCAGACAGCACTGGCCTGTGCCATCTTAGTAATGCAGTTATCAGACTCCTCAGAAGAAGAAAAAAATGAAGCTTAAAACCTCTCTATCTGTGACTCAGCGTTTTTATTTTTATAATTATTATTTTTTGTGAGTGTTTGCTTTTGTTTTTTCTCAGTCTGAGTTTAAGAAAAAGACAAAACTCAGCCCATAAGATAGCCCAAAACACCCTCTCCCCCAACCCACCTCTGCAGATTCAAGTAAGTGGAAAGCAAAAACCAAAACAGCACCCCCTGCTGGTCAACAATAACTAACACCATACATGTAAAAGCAAAGAGGTAGACAGCATGCCACATCACACAGAGAGAAGTAAATCAGACGAAATCCAAGAAATTCCAGATGCAGAGAGTCTATCAGAGACAGACTATAGAAAGAATGTAAGAACTACAAGAATATAAGCAAGAGTTGAAAGAGTATTTTGCTTTGGAATTTGATAAGAAGCTACAAAATATGAAAGAAGAACTCAAAGTAGAATTCACTACGCAGTTAAACAGCATGGAAGAAAAATTTCAAACAGAACTGCAAGACTGAAAGACACCTTTAGTGTAGCTCAATCTCAGGTAAAAAGCTTTGGAAATAGAAATAATTCAGCTCAACAAAAAGAAAAAGAACAACCCAATAAAAAAGTGGGCAGAGGACATGAATAGACAGTTCTCCAAAGAAGAGATACACATGACCCACAGACATATGCAGAAATGCTCTAATTCACTCATCACTAGAGAAGTGCAAATAAAACCACATTGAGATACCACCTCACACCTGTAATAATGGCCTTCATCAACAAAACAGGAGAAGATAATTTTTGGAAAGGATGTGGAGAGAAAGGAACTCTAATACACTGAGAGTGGGAAGAAAAATGGTACAACCATTATGGAGAACAGTATGGAGAATCCTTAAATAAATATAGATAGGAATACCTTATAACCCAGTAATCCCACTCCTAGGCATTTACCCAAAAGAGATAATATCACTAATTCAAAGGGATATATGCACCCCCACATTCATAGCTGCACTATCTACAATAGCAAAAATTTGGAAGCAACCAAAATGTCCCTCCACAGATGACTGGCTAAAAAAGTTATAGGATTGGGAATCGGGCTGTAGCGCAGCAGGTTAAGCGCAGGTGGCGCAAAGCACAAGGACTGGCATAAGGATCCCGGTTCGAACCCAGGCTCCCCACCTGCAGGGGAGTCGCTTCACAGGTGGTGAAGCAGGTCTGCAGGTGTCTATCTTTCTCTCCTTCTCTCTCTCTTCCCCTCCTCTCTCCATTTCTCTCTGTCCTATCCAACAAGGACAACAACAATAATAACTACAACAATAAAACAACAAAGGCAACAAAAGGGAATAAATAAATAAAATTAATATTTTAAAAAAAAGTTATAGGACATATACTCAATGGAATACTACCTAGCAATAAAAAAAGATGATTTTACATCCTTTGGGATAAAGTGGATGATACTTAAGAACATTATGCTTAGTGAAATAAGCAAGGAGGTAAAGGAAAACTACAGGATGGTCTCACTCATATGTGGAATTTAGAGAACTGAACACATCCATAAAATAAACAACCAGATACAACACAACCATATTTAAATTGGGAAAACTATACTGGTTACCTAGATGGGGGAGGGCACAGACTTCTGGTGGAGGGGAAGATGTGAAACTCCAGTCTTATCACTATTCCGTCTGATCTATAGTAATAGGACATGTGGGGGGAGGTGGATAGTTTTAATATCTCAAGTTCCCCAACTGCCTAGACCGTAGCCCTAAGCACAAATACTAGCTTTCGCTAATATTTACCTTAGATTTGCAAAATGATTAAACTCTGATAAGGGGATTAATTGTTTATGGATCTCTAAAAATGTATCTGAAAACATAGCTCTGCAAACATCTAAATCAACTATAGCTTTAGGCCAGACTTGACCTTGTAAGTATTTAAAATACAAAGAGGTTCAGATACCACTAAAAGCTTTCAAACCATAGTGAAGTCAAGTATGCTAATATAGACGCTAACCCCCCTAACCTGGCTATAATAATTAATTATTGATATTTTAACTCTCTCTAAGACTATAAGAAACCTCTTACATCCTCTTTAAGACCCGCATCTCTCCTAGTCCTGGTACCTCTAGGATATGCCCAGACTTCTATGATTCCTTACTGCCACACCAACTTTGTCAACTTCAACCAAATCACTACTGGTGCTGCCACCTGGAATTATGCTGCTATTGAAATCTACTGTGAACTGCAACCAGAGATACCTAAGAAGTCAACCTAGCAACTCTTCAAATCTGGTGAGACCTTTCCTAACACATGGAACCACCTACATCCAAGTTAGATGGCATGTCATTTAACTAAGTAACAGATAGCAGATTAGGCTAGGGTTTAGGGTACTGGATACAGGTGTACACTTATCCATAAACAAGGGGCAATCATATTACCCAAAGTCAAAGTGCTTAATAATGGTTGAAGTGCATAAAGAAGGCATCATAAATTCTGTAATTGATTGCATTTGGACCAAATTAGCAGGACAGCCTAGCAGAAAGGCCCAAAGAAGACAGATCCCCAAAATCTAATTCTGGTTGGGCTCAACAAATGATACTCAATGCCTAAACAATTGAGAGAAAATCTAAAATAATCAGATAAAGAAAGGACTACAAAAGTTGGATAAGGGCAAGAGACTGGCCCACTTAATAATTGTTTGTTTGGTCAATATCACACCACCTGATCATCTGGGGTACTAGTTAGGGAATCCTTGGATTCCCATATACATATGATGAGCCTTGACCTCTAAAGGGTCAAGTTGTTCCACTGCCAGTTGTTCCTTCCATAAGGAACAGCATCTTATGTGCCCTCTCAGGACTTTGGCTCTACCATAGAGCAATGATGGTAGGGATAACTCCAGTCTCTGAAGGAAGGCTGGGGGTATCCTACCCTGCCACTTGAAAAAAAACCTGAAATGAGTGCAGCCTGCAGTGTTCCTCAGATGTGACCATGAGCTATAAGCTCAGACCAGTAGGGACTTAGAGGTAACACAGCCTCTGGCATTAAATATAAATATTCATTTACATATGGGCCTTGGAACAGGTGGATGGAGGTAAATAGTTAATTTTAGCCACATTTTTTTTTTTATAGAATGGGAGCTACTCCCTTCTCTAATCCAACTTTCTAGACCTTTTGTCCACTCTGACACCAGTCTCTCAGACAATATTCTCATACAACCTTAGGCTAGCTACCAAACTCAAGCAAAACTACTATAGTTGTATGCCCCCAGGAACATGCCTAAAATGGTTCTCCTAACTTTCTTCTACCCTGAAATCCCTAAGCTCATCTGCTCTGATCCTACGTTTTGGTTCCTGTTCATTAACCCTCTTGCCTTTACTTGGGTCATATCACCTTCCAGACACCAAGTTACAGATGCTACCATGATTCCAACCTGTCTTCTCTGGGTAGATGACCTCACCAATGTGTTCTGGACCATCGCATCTCCAGAGTTTTGGTCCACTAGGGATAGACAGAAACAAGCTGGGGGTATAGATAGGCCTGTAAGCACCTATGCTCAGCGGAGGAGCAGCTACAGAAGCCAGAACTCCTACCTTCTGCCCCCTATAAACAACCTTGATCCATATTCCCAGTGGGGGAGAAGTGATAGGATAAAGATAAGAGGGCTCTGAACTCCAGCTCAATCAGCACCCAGAGAGAGAGAAGGAAAAGGAGAGGGACATATGGAGGTAGTTATGATGTCATGACTGCTTAGGGGGAAAGAGAGGATTGAATCAGAAAATGAAGGGGCAACTATGTATAAATGTGGACAGATAGTTGTAGAAAATATGGTTGGCCCATATCTAAAACTTTAGGGGAACTGTGGTGGATTGCAGTGGGGAGAGTGAAGATTCAGAACTCTGGTGGTGGAAATGGTGTGGATTCAAACCACTGTCGACATGTAATTCTATAATATAAAGATATAAAAAGAAAAAAAATCAATGAATCCAACATAGTAACAGCAGCCAAAATCAATAAATATTAATCTGTAGCATACTATATTCAAGTAGTGAATCAAAGCAAAGGAAAGTGAGGATAGTATTCTATTTATAATTGCACCACTAGAGATAAAATACCGTGGGTTATACCCAAAAGAGGTGGTGAGAGATGCTTACAGTGAAAAATGAAAAATGAAAAATAATATAATATAAAATAAAATAAAGAAGTAGAGCTGGTATTTAAAGCTAGATAAGCAAATTCAAAACCTGTCATTCCATCTCTCCATGTCTTCTTTTTTATATGCTTTAGTGTTTGAAACGAAGTGTCAGAATTGAACTGTGGGGGGTCCTGCAGTGGTGCACCTGGCTAAGGGATATGCTTATGGACCTGGGTTCAAGCCCCCACTCCTCACCTGCAAAGGGAACACTTCAGGAGCAGTGAAGAGTCTAGAGGTGTCTATTATTTATTTATTTATTGTGAAGTGCCAGGATGTGAACCCAGAGCTTTACACAAAGTAAGATAAGTGCACGACCCATTGAGTCCATAATTCTTCATGTTCTAAATGTTGCTTTACCCTTGGGTAAAAATTGCCATTCTTCCTTCTATACTCCTACATAACTTGTATAGTTCCCTAATTACAGCACATTTCAATGGACCATATTCTTGATTTTCCCCTTTCCCTGCTGGTCATAACTGTCTTCATAATTTAAGATACTACAGGTGAATGAATTCTCACAATGTTTAAGACAGAACAAGGGAGAGAAAGCAGAGGGAAGTGAGGTAAGGAGAGAGAGAGTGAAGGAAGAAAGGTCTTGAGTCTTCCTTTTTCCTTTCCTATATTAAATGGGGTTGTTTTTAATATGCATAGTATCTATAGCCCTCTCCATTTAAATGACAGAAATGTTAAGAGGCTGTTTCAATACTATAAAATTGTCACCCATAGAGGACCAGGCAGTGGCATGCCTGGTTGAGCACACAAACTGCCATGTGCAAGAAGGACCTTGGTTCAAGCTCCCACTCCCGTGTGTGTGTGTGTGTGTGTGTGTGTGTGTGTGTGTGTGTGTGTGTGTGTGTGTGTGTGTGGAGAGCTTCAGAAGTTGTGGAGCAGGTCTTCAATGTCTTTCTCTCTTTCTACCTTTCCCTCCTCTCTCAATTTCTCTCTATCCTATCAAATAAAATATAAAGAAAAAAATACAGTTACTGGGAGTGGTGGATTCATAGTGTTGACATGGAGCTACAGCAGTAACCGTGTGTGTGTGTGTGTGTGTGTGTGTGTGTGTGTGTGTGTGTGTGTATCACCAGCATAAAGCACTTTTTTAATTTCTTTATTGGGGGATTAATGTTTTACATTCAACAGTAATTACAATAGTTTGTACATGCATAACATTTTCAAGTTATCCATATAACAATTCAATCCCCACTAGGTCCTCTACCATCATATTCCAGGACCGGAACCCCCCCCCCACACACACACACACACACACACCAGAGCCTTTTACTTTGGTGCAATACACCAACTCCAGTCCAAGTTCTGCTCAGTGTTTTATCGTCTGATCTTGCTTTTCAATTTCTGCCTGTGAGTGAGATCATCCCATATTCATCCTTCTGTCATAAAATACTTTTAAAAATTAAAACAATGAGATCAAGGGGGGAGGAAGAAGGGAATACATAAAGTAACAAAAACTGAAGGAATCTTAAGGACAGTGAAATTGCTTAGATATGAGAATGAAAGTCTATTCCCTCTCCTCCATCTTGTCCAGAAAAGAAGCTTACCTGATTACAATGGAAGCTGGTGTCCTTCCAAAATACTGCATCACCCTCTATTTATTCACTTTCATCCCATCTACAGATTGAAGTACAGAGACATTCCACTTGTTCAAATACCTCATGTCTTGGAGACAGACTTCAGATGCAATTAAATTCACCCTTTTGCTGACTTCAGCTACAATCTCTCTGCCCTTCACCTGCCTTGTGCTTTTCTTCCCATTTGCAATTTTCACTGACTTGGTCAACAAAAATTGCACGATATAATCTTAGGTTTCTATTTTTTTTCTAGAATCATAGACATCATCTGTTCTTCAAAATTTTGGTATCTTCTACTTCTAAAGATCATAAGTTCTGGTGTCAGCAAAGTCTTTGATTTCTTCTGCAGTAGCTCCATTCTTCCATTACCCTGCCCAGGGTAGTGTCTGTATATCTTCACTTGTTCTTAATTTCACTTGTAGGCTTTATGGACCTGTGATTTCACAGCTACAGGCAACCATTTATTATTATTATTATTATTATTATTATTATTATTATTATTATTATTAATTATTATCACTCAGAGAAGCAGAAGGATGTAGAGATATTTCAGCACCAAAGCTTTCTCCATTGTCATAGCCCCTCCTACTGAATCATGAGCATGGCATTGCAGGCACCTTAGGTTCTGAGCTATCTCTCCAGCCACTTTGTAGCTGTATATTTAAATGATATTTCCTGTTTTGAGATTTCAGCTAAGCCAACTGTTTGCTTAACTTTATTATAAATGACACTCCAGAGCCTGAGATGGATTGGTTTGGAGGTAAATAAAGCCATTATAGGCCTGGCCTGGCCTGACCCAAATGACTTAAGTTCCTAGTAACAGACTGCGGGCTGTGTAGCTACCAATACACAGATTTACTGTATTTGGTATTTGTGAACAATGAAATGATGACAGCTATTTAAGACTGCAGTATACCTTATCAGTTAATCTAATAGTCTTTCTTAAAGCCAGCCTTCTGCTTTGACCTCCCTGGAACAGAAAAGCCATCCATACCACTCAGAGCTATTCATTAAAAGCTTAAAGGGGGGGGCAAAAAAGGAGGAGAGGACCGTGCCCTTGTTTGTAATATCCATCCACTCATTCATTCCGACTGCATTTTGTTCCTGTGTGTGATCTTACATGTCTCTTGTCTTATATGTCTCATAAACAGCACTATGAAAATAAAGACCAGTGTTCTCATTTATTTTTTCAAAACTTTATATAAAAGTAGTGTGTTTCAGGTCCAGGCAGTGGTGCACCTGGTTAAACATACACACTACAGTGCACAAGGGCCAGGGTTTAAGCCCCTGGTCCCCACCTGCAGGGGAAAGCTTCATGAGTGGCAAAGCAGGGCTGCAGATATCTCTCTGTCTCACTTCCTCTCTATCTCCCCTTCCCTCTCTCAATTTCTATCTGTTTCTATCCAACCATAAATAATTTTCTAAAAAGAAGTGGCATAGTGGTATAGTGGTTTTGCAAAAAGACTTTCATTCCTAAGGCTCTAAAGTCTCAGATTAAATCCCCAGCACCACCATAAACCACAGCTGAGCAGTACTTTGGTGCCTCTCTCTCTCTCTCTTTCTCTCTCTCTCTCTCTCTTCTTTTCTCTTTCAGTAAAATAAATAAAAAATATTTTTAATAAAGTGTACACATTGTCACTACTAAAAAAAAAAAGCAGTGGGTTTCAACTGCATATGGGTTTTACTTTCAGACAGCCTGAGTTCAAAGGCTAGAGTTGTCACTGATTCTTGGTGAACTTAGGTAACAACTTGTCGAGGTCTTATTTTATGTTTGCTTATAAAAAGTCAATTAAGGGGGTCTGCGGTAGCGCAGCAAGTTAAGCACACATGGCGCAAAGTGCAAGGACCCGCATTAGAATCCCGGTTTGAGCCCCCAGGCTCCCCGCCTGAAAGGGGGTTACTTCACAGGCAGTGAAGCTCTCCCCTTCTCCTCCCCTCCTCTCTTGATTTCTCTCTGTCCTATCCAACAACAACAGCAATGACAACAATAATAACAACAACAGCAAGGGCAACAAGATGGGGAAAATGGCTTCCAGGAGCAGTGGATTCGTAGTGCAAGCACCGAGCCCCAGCAATAACCCTGGAAGCAAAAAAAAAAAAAAAAAAAGTCCATTAAATATTTACTTATCTAGGCTCTGTGACTCTGTGACAACTAAAGTAATGAATATGTATAAAAGCATTAGTGCTGGGTACCTATGACTGAATCACAGTGAGAGATGCTAGTGAAAAACACCAGCCCCAGGAAATGTTGCTTTTCTTCTTTTCCTTCTCCTTCTCCCTTCTCTTTCTCCTTTTTCTCCTTCTCCCCTTTCTCCTCTTCCTTTCGCCTTCTCTTTCTCTTTCTCCTTCTCCTCCTCCAACTTCTCCTCCTCCAGCTCCTCTTCCTCCTCCTGCTTCTCTGAGAGTCATTAGAAGGGAAGAAGAAATGAATGTGGTTTCCAAGTATCAGAGAAGTTTGATACACATCAAATCTACAGCAATACCTCATCTGGTCTGTACCTGCAGCTAATTACCTGGGCTGCACTGGGGGAGCCTTGATGATATGGGAAGGGGAAAGGTCAGTGAGTTTAGGAGCGAGAGATAGGCTTTTCCAGTGAATGCTCTCAATTTCAAAATGTTAATCTGAAGCTAGCCCCAAGTGCATGACATTGGCTTTTTAAAATTGTTTTTAAAATTTGGGGGCTCTAGCATTTTCATGGAAACTATCATGAAGGTCCTATCCTTTTCAATGTGTGTTGCACATGTTTCTTACTGTATCAAAAAGACTTTCTTGGTCTGAGTATATTAAAAGCAGCACCAGTCCTTGCAATGGAGCTCCACCTGTTGTTGCAATCACTAGACCAAAATGTGCTCCATGTCTGATCTGGTACCTATGAGAAGAGGGAGTTAGTGTACCTCCACCTTCATACATTCTACTTATACTTGGTTCCTATATATGTGTTTAATCCTCTGCTGGAAAGTGCACAGAAAGTGCCTTGAAATCAAGGCTTATCCTTAATATATTATGCATGCAGCAGGTGTAAGAAGTTTGTGAATGAATATTAATGATGCAGAGCCCAGAAGTGAAGCACCAGCTTCATAAACTCATAAACTGTCCCTGCTGTCACTTCTGGAAATTTCTGCTTTGTTTAGGGGAGTTTACCCTATTTAATTTCTCTACTTCTTCTTAGTGATAACATTTTTATTTAACTTCACCAGGTATTTCAATACCAGGTAGAATAGAATGTGCAATTGTGAGCTCTACGGCTAAACAAACCAGATTGCAAACGGTATGCTATGTGAATTTATACTAATGATGTCATCACTGAAACCTAGGCTTTCCTGTCTCAAGAATAAGAATATTTTTGAAATGTGTGCCTTCAGCACAAATTTATAGTTGATACTAAAGATGTAAAACAGACACAGTATGAATTCAAATATAAGCTGGCATCTCTTAACTTTTTTGTGAATTTTTCTGCTAGGTTTCAGTAGATATGCTCAAGTATTCTAGCAATGATAGAAATTCAAGACAAAACAATTCTTTAGGTTCCCTATGTTGGCAAGGCTTTTAGACAGGACTCTTTTATTCCAAGAGGGAAAAAATACCTGTAGAACCCATCTGGGAAAGCATTCACTCCATCTTGGTGAAATTGGGTATATATATATCCCATGCCTGGGTCACCCTCTCAGAGAAATTCTCCAGCACATCCACAAAGAGACTGAAATGAGAGTAACAACAACAGTGTTGTCTATTTCAGTGGGGAGTTGAAAACAGTCTGTGTGCCTATCACCAAAACATGGCAGTTACAACCAGTGCAGTCGGTTAAAGATTTAAACTAGATGCACATGCACTGCCATGGTTTGTTGTAAGAGAAGGAGACTGACAAGAACTATTTACATAAGCAAGAACATAAAAAACCAACACTAAACGCTGTACATGGGGACATATATATGCACTCGTGTATTAAAGAACTTGGAGCCTGTGGCTATGGGCATACAACAAAGCAGGGCGGTAAAGGGGATAAAAAATACAAAAATTCTGTCACACAGATTAGGGGATGACCATATGCCATATGCTGAGGGAACTGGCCAATTCAACTCTATGCAGAAGAAACAAATAAATAAAACAAAACAAACAACTCTCCCTTCCCTTCTCAATTTCTCTCTCACCTATCAAATAAAAGGAGGGAAAGGCCACCTGGAGCAGTGGGTTCATTTTTGCAGTGATAACTCTGGTAGGAACAAAAGAAAGGAGGATGAGGAAGAGGAAAGGAACAAAAAGGAGGAGATGGAAGAGGAGGAGGAAGAGGAAGAGGAGGAGGAGAAAAGAAAAAAAAAGATGAAAATCACAATGGCTCTCATTTTCTATAAAGCAACCTCCAAACTCCAATACATAATGAAAGATCCTTTGCAAGCTAACCAATATTCTTCAATTGTGAACTTACTTAAGCCCATACAAAACATCCAGTCCTTCAAAAGGTAAAAGTCAACGTTGGCATCCAATTAAATGACAATAACCACTCGAAAGAAGGCAGCAAAGTGTCGTTCATGATGAGATGACTAACAATACTACCTCTACCCATCTCACCACAACATGCCTGCCACTTACATATGCCCACAGTAACTGTCATTGACTATTATCCAAACTACATAAATTGACCTTTCTGAAATCTGATCTCAATACATTGCTTTGTGTATTTTTATAATTTAAAAATCCCTTTCCAGGAAACAAAATGAGAGCCATATACTTCACGGGTGATTTTTGAGAATTTAAATGTTTCCCAATAAGATCCTAGTAATTCTTCAAAGTCAGTGGCTGCTGTCAACTTAACTTCTAGTTCAGCATTTTCAAAATAAATGCAAACACATATCTCCCCCACCCTTCAAGTGAGCTGAAGGTCAAAGTCTTGTTCTTGTCAAGACCTAATCAGGAGATCTCAGCTCCGAGCAATGAAAATGATGATGTTCTGGAGAGGTTTTGAGACAGCTGCTTGTTGTACTTGAAGAATTTGTATACATAAGCACAAATTAAAGGAGAGGAACAGTTGAAATTTGCCTATGATTATGCTTACCTTGCCTAGCAGTAGAGAATGGCCAAGTGGGAATTCAATGATGACCCTGCATTCTGAAGATTGATAGTGTCAATAATCAGAATGCTTTCTGCACACATTGTTTTAGCTGAAATAAGTTATTGGTAATATGCAAAAAAGTAAATCCTAGGCTCTGAAACTGGCTAGAGGCTTAAAAGTCCTCTGTGACCACTTAATTCACCTTTTGACTATGACCTCAGGTGCAAGATTTCCATTCTCACTTTCTGTATGTCCTTGAATAAGTCATAAAAACTCTGAGGATTTGTATGAATAGATGCAAAGATGCAAGAGAATCTAGCTACCATTAATGTCTCTCAGAGAGAATAAAATAAGATCATGTGCTCAGAGCTTTCTTTTGCCAGCAAGGCCTTTGAGAGATGTATAAAAAATTATTGTTTTTGGAACCAGTCCCAGCCTACTGCCGTATAAAAGGAGATTCTTAATCAATACCCTTGCTTGATAGATTGATTCAGCAAGTGAAGGTGTCCATGTGAAAAACCTAGAATTGCAAATAACCTCAATAATACAGATTACTGTGTAGATATGAATGTTTGATTTTCTTAAGTCAAGAAAGAGAAAGTTTTGAGAAAATATAAGAAGAAATGCCACCGGGTGTCTAAAAAAGACATGAGGGGCTCAAAGAAATTAGTTTGACAGATATTGATGAGCTATCAAATAGCAAATATTGATGGACAGCAAAATTCATTTATTGGGAAGACTCTAGGATTCTGTAAAAAACAGCAAGCACATGGAATAACCTTGTCATCAGTCAATACAGTAGGATGTCAAGCTACAAAATTAAAATTCAAAAGTCAGTGGCATTCCTCTATGCAAACACTAAGTTAGAAGGTGAAATCCAGAAATCAATTCTTTTTACTATAGCAACAAAAACAATAAAATGTCTAGGAGTAAACCTTATCGAAGAAGTGAAAGACTTGTAAAATTGGTCCAACCCCGGTGGAAAGCAGTCTGGAGAACCCTCAGAAGGCTAGAAATGGACCTACCCTATGATTCTGCAATTCCTCTTCTGGAGATATATCCTAAGGAATTCAACACACCCATCCCAAAATATCTGTGTACACACGTGTTCTTAGCAGCACAATTTGTAATAGCCAAAAGCTGGAAGCAACCCAGGTGTCCAACAACAGATGAGTGGCTGAGCAAGTTGTGGTCTATATACACAATGGAATATACTACTCAGCTATTAAAACCATTGACTTCACCATTTTCAGCCTACCTTGGATGGGCCTTGAAAAATTCATGTTAAGTGAAATAAGTCAGAAACAGAAGCATGAATATGGGATGATCTCACTCTCAGGCAGGAGTTGAAAAATAAGATCAGAAGAGAAAACACAAGTAGAATCTCAAATGGAATTGGTGTATTGCAACAAAGTAAAAGACTCTGGGGTGGGTGGGGGGTGTGAAGCATATAGGTCCAAAAAGGATGACAGAGGATGTAGTGGGTGTTGTGTTGTTATATGGAAAACTGAGAAATGTTATGCATGTACAAACTATTGTATTTACTACTGAATGTAAAACATTAATTCCCCAATAAAGAAATTAAAAAAAAAATACTAAACACTCTAAGGGAAGGGAAGGTATAGGAGATTTGGTGGTGGGAATTGTACCCCTCTCACCGTACGGTCTTGTCAGTGTTTCCATTTTATAAGTAAATAAAAATTTTTTAAATGCTAAAAAAAAGAAAAAATATTTGTTTCATCATATGGTGAACATTCCTATTTTGTAGAACTTCCAAATTCCTGTCCCTCCCTTCTACTTAAGCATGCCCCACCAGTGTGTGCACTCCTAGAACAGTATTTGTAATTTCCTGTAAGAAATATCTATTAGAGTCTACCCTATAGAGGTACATAAATTAATATTTCTAAGATTCTCAATTATACAACTTTAAGAAATTGCACGTTGACAATGAGAATCAGCAGGGATCATTTTATTTGATGAGCTCAGAACCAAATTTTATCAGTCAGGAGAAAGAAACTCGGAAATCATGGGACTGAAGACTCAGCAGGAGCAAAATAGAAAATCAGTAGTAAAACTTTGAGCTTGTTTTGTAAAAAGGATAAGACCTTCTGAAAACATATGGGGAGGGAATGAGAGAGCAAAGGCAGTCAAACTCAATTTTGCTTTGTAATCTTCTCTAAGGCTCCAATGCATATTTAATTTATATAAACTTAACATGATTCAAAGAATAAGAAAAAGAATCACAGACTGTTTCAACTAGAGGGCATATTTGGAAAGGCGTCTGTATCATAATCTAAGATGTGCTAGACGAGGTAGCCTTTCATCCAGGAGAGAAGTACCTTATGCCTATAAGCATGGCCTTCCAGACCCACACAAGCATGGTCAGGCAGCCTTCCAAGCCTTCAGAACAATGGTTGCAGAAATATGGAGATGTTTGAAGTATAACAGATGTTGCTTGCCAAAAATGGGCAGCAAACCCTTCAGAAAGTGAGCAGAAGGGCTCAGCCCATAGGTTGACCGTGTTTTATAGAAGATAGATTACAATGATTCTATTTAGGTGGGGCAAAACACTCAGGCAGTCTAACTTTGATAAATGATTGCAACTATGATTCCCAAACGACAAGGATGAGTTTGGTGGGTTCTGGCAGCATTTAGGGACAAGCAAGATTGCACTCACATTAATCAACTCAACCCCAGTTCCAGTGCAGACATGACTCATAAAAATGTATGCCATGTGACAGGCGAGCTGTCTGACCCTGTGAAAAGGGCACTCTCCCACAGTTCAGGGGCATCGGGAAAGTAACTGCAACATCACTGAGAAACTGTGATTTGCCAGGAACCAGGCTAAGCACTTTGCTAGCAGTACTATCAGGACTTCAACCCTGCCAGTACCTTTTGTGATAGCCGCTGACGTGCTAGAGCCAGTATGTACTAGTTTCTGAAAGCATCTCCTGGTTGTCTGCATCTCTTTCCAGGTACACCCTCACATTGTTTAGGTAAAAGCAATCAGTAAATGGAGTGAGTCATCGCTCCTGCTGTTTTCCTCCGGGGAGCTAAATAAGTCGTTCCCAGGCTTAAAATTGGTAATGGACACACTGCTGGATATGTAAAGATTGAGAAGAAGAATCATGTATAACCCTCTCTCCAACTCTACTTAGAAGCTGTGTATTCTTATTTTCCTACTCTTAACTCTCTCTCTCTCTCTTTCTCTCTCTCTCTCTCTCTCTCTCTCTTTCTCACACACACACACACACACACACACACACATACACACTTCAATTCTGTATCCAAATGCTTTAAACGGATCCTTTCAACACTTGATTTTGAGCTTGGTTATTTATCCCTTTTTAATAGCTTCTTTACTTATTTGGGTACAGATAGAGAGAAATCAAGGGGGCTGCACCTGGTTGAATGCACATGTGACAATGTACAAGGACCCAGCTTGAGCCCCTGGTCCCCAGCTACAAGGGAAAAGCTTTGCAAGTGGTGAAGCAGTATTGTGGGTGTCTCTCTGTCTCTCTCCCTCTTTACCTCCCCCTTCCCCTCTCAATTTCTGGCTGTCTCTATCCAATAAATAAATAAAAATAATTTTAAAAGAGTGAGAGAGAGAGAACTCAAGAAGGAAGTGGCACGAAGCGCAAGGACTGGTATAAGTTTCCCAGTTAGAGCCCCTGGCTCCCCACCTGCAGGGTAGTTGTTTCACAGGCAGTGAAGCAGGTCTGCAGGTGTCTGTCTTTCTCTTCCCCTCTCTGTCTTTCCCTCCTCTCACGATTTCTCTCTGTGTTATCTAACAATGATGACATCAATAACAGCAACAACAAGAAAAAACAAAGGTAACAAAAAGGGAAAATAAATAAATTAATTTAAATAAATAAATAAGAAGGAAGTGGGAGATAGGGAGAAAGAGAGACACTTACAACACCCTTTCCCTGCACCTGAAACTTTTCCCCCTACAGGCAGGTTCTGGCAGAGCACGCACATTGCCATGAACAAGAACCAAGGCTCAAGCTTTTAGACTGCAGCTATGAGGAAGTTTCATGAGCAATGAAACAGTGTTGCAGGTGTCCTTCTTTCTTTTTTTCTTTTTTATCTTCCCCTTTCCTCTCACTTTTCTCTCTATTATATCAAATAGGAGAAAGAAAAAAACTAGGCACAAGAACCTGCACAAAGATCCGGGTTTGAGGCAACACTTCACAAGCCGGAAGCAAGTCTGCAGGCATCTATCTTTCTTTCTTTATCTCCCCTTCCCTTCTCAATTTTTCTCTGTCCTATCAAATAAAATGGGGGGAATAAATAACAGCCTGGAGCAGTGGATTTGTAGTGCCAATGCTGAGCCTTGGCAGTAACCCTGGAAGCAAAAGAAGGAGAAGAAGAAGAGGAAGAAGAAGGAGGAGGAGGAGGAGGAGGAGGAGGTGGTAGAGGAGGGGGAGGAGAAGGAGGAGGGGGAGCAGGAGGGAGAGGAGATGGGAGGAGGCAGGAGGAGAAAGAGGAGAAGGAGAAGAAGGAGGAGGAGGAGGAGAGGGGGAGGGGGAAGGGGAAGGAGAAGAGGGAAGAAGAAGACAAGGAGGGAAGAAGAAGGAGAAAGGGGAAGAAGAAGAGAGAAGAAGAAGGCAAAGAAGGAGAAGAAGAAGGAGGAGGAGAAAGAAGAATAAAAAGATGAAGAAGAAAGAAGAAAGGGAAAAGCATGGCCTTCAGAAGTGGTGGGTTCATTGTGTTCCATAGAGACTCAGTGATAACCCTCATGGCAATGGGTAGAGAGAGAGAGAGAGAGAGAAAAGATAAGATAAATAGTACATATTAGGGAGAAACTTTTCAATAGCAGTCAAGACATTTTGCACATATGAACAGTTATTTTTCAGAATAAGAAACTGGATCTTGAAAATATTAGTGTTAACTAATATTAATAATAATATTATTATAATAGAAAGTGTTAACTCTATGGCAAACTATGGACTTTAAGTAATTGTGTTGTGTCTATCAACTATAGAAAAAGAACATTCCATTCTGGGGAATAATGTTGATAAGGGGGGAGTCAAATAAACATGGAGCAGGAAGCACAGGAGAAATCTCTGCATTTTCCTCTTACATTTTGCTATAAAGTTAAAATTTCTCTAGAATCATTTTTAAAAAATTAGTGACATTACACATTTGATAAACTGTGTACCCTGATCTCTGACATTAGTGTTTCCAGATGGTACGATCTATGCTCTGCTCATGGCTTTCTTTCATTGTTCTTTAAATGCACTCAAATGTTTGCAGCTCCAGAAGTTACTTGCTTATTAGATTTCAACACAATGCAAAGGATACAGAATACAGAGATGGTCATAAAACATGTCAAAACTAAAGCTTATACATATTTTAATGATTGTCTTAAACCTAATTAACAGAGTAGAATGCATGTTCCTGCCAGTGGTGTAAGGTAATTACATTCTGGGAAAAGTTATTATATGGTAGATATAAAATGGAATTCTAAAACTTATACTATTCTAAGATTAAATTAGGGCTTTGCCATTTATTAGGTATGTGACCTTGAGTAAGATAGCTGATATCTATGACCCTGTAGTTCGTTATCTGGAAAGAAAAGGTAGTGCTATCTCATAAAATCATTGTGAGAACTAAAAGCACATTACAGAATACGTACTAAGCACTAACTTAACATATTTATGAACTCAATAAGTGTTCAGTATTTCTATCAGTTTGAGCTACATTCCTGACCTAAGTTTTTTCTGTGCTACAGAACTGATTTTAAGTTAGAAAATTAGGTATTTTGAAAGAAACATATCTGTGCCAAGTACGAAGAGCAAAGATTGATGTGGAGGGAATAGTAGAAAGAAATACCCTACCCTTTGCATTGAAGGCTCAAAGGAGTTGGTTTCTTTCAAAGACTAAATATCAAAGAATTTAAGGCTTGAAGAAGTGACTTGTAAATTTCCTTGTACAAGATCTGTAATTAAATACATTGAATATTTTTGACCAGTAGTGCCAGAGATTGAACCTGGAACACTCCATACAAGTCCTGACAGTACCATTTGGTCATCTTGCTAGCCTAGACTGAATTTTTTTCTGTCAGACCTACTTACATGGAGTATAAAGCTACAGCAGGCACTAATTAAAACACAACTAGCCTCCAAGACAGCAAAGATTCATATTGTCCAAAAGCCAAGAGATAAAATGAAAGTACTTAATGTTTAATTAATGAACATTATTGAGTTGACCAGAAGACATTTCAAAGGAAGACTAGGAGTCTTACTTTTTTTTAGCTATTAATGATGGAAAAAAATAGAAACTGAAAAACACTATATCCCTAAGTGACCTCTAGTAATTGATAGGACCTTTATAATTTCTTCTGCCACTTGATCCCAAGAGCCACCACCTTCAAAATTTGAGGGCAAGGAAAATTTTCTGATAGCATGTATGCGGGGGGAAATTTGCTTTGTTGTTTGGTTGTACCTTTCCTGCCACAGCATGAGGGCTTGTTTCTATGCCAGGAGTCAGCAAACACCTGAAAATACAAGTGCTTTTTGGAAGAGTTGACATCCAGGTTATCAAGCTGTAAGCTTTCACCTTATATAGCTGTTGTTTTTTTTTGTTTGTTTTTTTTTTGGCACATCATGAGAATAAATTAAGTCAGTAATTCAGAATCAACTTTTCCAAATGCCCTTTTCCTCATAACTATCTCTGCTTCATCACTTTCTTCCTCAGTGACCTGACCTTGTGCAAAGCTTCTGATCAACTCCACAGATAAGTGCTATCTCTCTGGAATTGAGAGCAATCTTGAAATTTCTAAGATTGGCATTTTTGAACACCTGGTTGAGAAGCTCCTGGTGAGAGATGAGGGAGAAATAAATAACAGACAGTTCATTAATGTATTGCAAGCCTTTGGCCTTTAGGAGATGGATCCACAATCATTCAAAATGAGTAACAGCTTAATAATTTCAGGTAAACTTCCTCATGCTAACGCAGATATATTGCTCATTGTCATGTGTTCAAGTAGGGTGAGCCTGTTCAGTCTCCATAGAGTTAAGCTCATATCAGATTTCATGAACAGAGTTAGGTCATCCGTAGTTGTCTGTTCTTCAAAAACTCTTCTTGAAAATCTTCAGTAACAGTCTATTTTTAGAGTCTCTCTAGGCTTTATGCCACCAAAGACCTGAAAGGAGTGTCTCCACAGAGAAATGAAAGGTTGCAAGAAAGTTCAATTGCGAGAGAATCAAGCTTCCTTATGGAAACTGTGATGAGAAATCTTAACCAGATAAAACACCAGTGTCAGAAACGATTCTTTTCTGAATACTTAGGGTGTGGAGGGAGTGTGCCATATCAAAAGAAAGTAGGTACAATATAAGAAGATTAGAAAACTAATCATTCAGCAGAAGTATTTTCTCCCTGAAGGGAATAGCAACACATGTATACATAACCAGAAGGGAAAGCAATAATCAATGAAAGCGAAAATTCAGTAAGTAAGACAGTGTCCAATCACAGAAAAATCATGGTGATGGATGGAAACTAGACTTTCAGTGTTGATCATGATGAGTGCCCCAGTATGGTTCCGTAGCCCCCATGTCCACTTGGTCGATTCCAAATTATATTCCTCCATGAGGATAATTTCTGGAACCATCCGTTCCACCCCGGTTCCATGGCTGCCAGTTCTTAGCAACATTGCCCCGCCAGATATTCGTCGGGATGCGGCATCATCTAAGTTCATTTCCCACATCTACGCTCGACCGGACCTGCCAATACACGCGGATATCTTCGCCCACCCTGTCCAACGCTTTACATCTCGTCATCCAATCTGGTCCCCTATGCCTACACTGAACTTCTCTGTTCCAGACTCTTGGAAACAGAGTTGGCAGTCAGCTGAGGTAAAGAACAAACACCTCATCACAGACCCCTGCAAGCGTCAACCCGGCTTTGACCTAGCATGTTATGATTGGGCCCTCCTCAATCGCTATCGAACAGGCCATGGCCGGTGCACCGCTATGTTCCATCGCTGGGGAGCCAGAGACGACCCGGACTGCCCCTGTGGCTACAGACAGACTATGACCCACATAGTCAACAACTGCCACCTCTCCAGATTCACAGGAGGTCTCGAAACTACATTAGGCTCAACCTGACGCTGTTGACTGGCTACAGAAGAAGGACAAACACTAGAAGAAGAAGTGGATTCATAGATCAAATTATCAGGCTGTACACCTGAAACTATTTAAAGCGATGACCACATGTTTGTTGTATTTAACTTAAGAAGAAGTTTGGTGTTTGGGGGCTGCTTGTGGAGGTGTGAAAGGACTCACAGCAGGAGCTGGGAACTAGTTTAAACAATACAAGGTTTATTAGGGTGAAACAGGTAAAACGCAAAATAAGCACTTATCATCAAAGGTTAAGAGCACGCTAGGTCCATAAGGTCTGAATATAGTTATCAAAGGTTCAGTCGCATAAGATAAACAATTACTAAATCTAGTAAAGTTTGCTCATGGCTGTAGAGGGGTCTAAAAGTTTACTGGCTAGCAGAGTCAGACATGTTCAGTTCTCAGGAGAAGTAGACATGGCAGATGAATGCTTGGAGCACCTCCGCCAAGATGCAAGTGACCAGGAGAAGAAGCCACAGCGAAAGAGCCCCCACGCACTCCAAGTCCCGTGCTTTTATACATTCCTTTCTCTGAAGCACCTCCTCAGGCTGCTAAGAGTCCCAAACTCCTGCTGGGGTCACCACACATGTTGCCTTCATAAAAAAATTATTTTTAAAAATGAATACTGGGCTGGTCAAATAGCTCGCTTGGATTGTATGCTGCTTTCCTGTCTGCATGACTCAAGTTTAAATCTGGCTCCCACCTCACTGAAGAAAGCTCTGTGCTATGGTCTCTATCACTGCTTCTCTACCTTATCTGTCTCTATTTTTAAAAATGTGGATGAATGCATACATTCTCATGCACAAGGACCAGGGTTTGAGCTCCTGCTCCCCACCTGCAGAGGGATGCTTCACAAATAGTGAAGCAAGTGCTGCATATCTCTCTCTCTCTCTCTCTCTCTCTCTCTCTCTCTCTCCCTCGCTCCCTCCCTCCCTATCTTTTTTCACCCATCTAAATTTCACTATCAGATAAAAAAATGAACCAAAAATTGGAAAAGAAAGGAAGTAAAAAAAGAAAGAAAGGAAAGAGAGAGAGGGGGAGAGGAAGAAAGAAAGAAAGAAAGGAAGGAAGAAAAAAAGAAAGAAAGAGCGAGCAACTGGGAACAGTGGATTTGTAGTGCTGGCACTGAGCCCCAGCAATAATATTGGAGGCAATAAAAAAATTAATTAATTTTAAAAAGAGATTCTGATTTAATTGCTGTAAACAAATTTTGGAACTACTGAACTTTAACCACAGGCCAGGATGAATGAAAATATAGAAGCAGTAGTTTGGCTGCTAAATGAACAGCTCCACCATGGCAGAAATGAAACTTCAGTTTTTCCACTATCCTGGTTCCCTTTACTCTCCAGAGCAACAGGGATATTGGATCAATGAACACCATCTTCCATGGAGCATGAAGGGAGGGGACTGCAAGAAAGAGGTCTTTGATCAGTCTGGCCACCCATATTTGGTCAGATATCAAATTGCGGCAGAATTTTCTCTTTTTTTATTATTATTTTTTTTAATTTATAAAAAGGAAATATTGACAAAACCATAGGATAAGAGGGGTATAGCTCTACACAGTTCCCACCACAGAACTCCGTATCCCATCCCCTCCCCTGATAGCTTTCCTATTCTTTTATTTTTTTAAATATTTATTTATTTATTTATTCCCTTTGTTGCCCTTATTGTTTTATTGTTGTCGTTATTATTGTTGTTATTGCTGTCTTCACTGTTGGATAAGACAGAGAGAAAGTGTGAGACGAGGGGAAGACAGAGAGGAAGAGAGAAAGACACCTGCAGATCTGCTTCATGGGTGGGGACCCGGGGGATCGAACCAGGATCCTTATGCAGATCCTTGCACTTTGTGCCACCTGTGCTTAACCCACTGCGCTACCGCCCAACTCCCAGCTTTCCTGTTCTTTATCCTTCTAGGAATATGGACCCAAGGTCATTGTGGGGTGCAGAAGGTGGAAGGTCTGGTTTCTATAATTGCTTCCCTGCTGAACATTGGGCATTGACAGGTAGAATTTTCTTAAAAGACAAGTGAAAAAAGCAAACCCAGCAGAGCTCCCTCATACCAATAATATAGCATGGAGAGAAAGTTTACTCAGGAGGATGAAAAGTCAACTTTTTTTTTACTTTTATTTATAAAGTAGAAATATTGGCAAAACCATGGGATAAGAGGGGTACAGTTCCCACCACTAGAACTCTGTATCCCATCCCCTCCCTTGATAGTTTTCCTATTCTTTATCCCTCTAGGTGCATGGACCCAGGATCATTATGAGGTGCAAAAGGTGGAAGGTCTGGCTTCTGTAATTGCTTCCCCACTGAACATGGGCATTGGCAGGTTGATTCATACTCCTAGCCTGTCTCTCTCTTTCCCTAGAGGGGAAAGGAACTGGGGAGGTGGGGCTCCAGGAGACATTGGTGGGGTCATCTGCCCCGGGAAGTCAGGTTGGCATCATGGTAGCATCTAGAAACTGGTGGCTGAAAAAGCACTAAGATATAAAGCAAAACAAATTGTTGACTAATCGTGAAACTAAAGGCAAGAGTATTACAGATGAAGATTTGGGTATCTCCATTTTGGAAAAAGTTAATAGGTCTATTTTAGGTATATGCCAAGGGGCCCATGACTTTACTAGTTTTTGTCTGGGTCAGATAGCTAACGTGAAGGTGGACTCAAGGTATTGTCTGGGGAGATGGTGTCATAGTTGGAAAAAGGACTAGAAAGCTAGATCAGGGAAGAGGGTAGCTCCCAAATATGGGGAAAATATATAAATACTGTTAATTGTAGACCCCATCGATTTAATCTGGGGTCCATATTCAGCACAGGAGCCTATGTAACCTCTGCATCCCTGCAGGTGTGAGCTCACATTCTGTGGTCACAGCTAGGAACATAGCTCCCCCTCTCCCTCCCTCTCCCCCTCTCCCTCCTCCTCTCCCTCTCCCCTCTCAATTTCTCTGTGTCCTGTCTAATAAAGGGTGGGGCCTGGGAGGTGAGGCCGCCAGAAGCAGTGGATTCACAGTGTTGGCTCTGCTTCAGCAATAGCCCTGGTGGAAGGAAGGACGGAAGGGAGAAAGGAAGAGAGAGAGAAAGAGAAAAGGGAGGAAGGAAGGAAGATGAGATTGTAACAAGTAACAAAAGATAAACAATACAGCAGCAGAAAACTTTTTAAAATTCACTGTATAAAAACAGGCTTCATTACTAATTTAGTTCTATGCCATTCACATTTCCATATTTGCTTATTACAGCAACTGGATTAAAATTGATCGGTTTTTGTAGGGAAAAGATTGTGGTCCAAGGGATAGCAAATTTAAAAAATCACTTAGCAAATATTGAAGCTACAGAAGTCATTCTCAGAACTGCAAGACATTAGGAAATAGGATACCGAGAACATTTGCCTCCTCCAAAATTTTAAGTGTAGCCAAAACATAGTCTTGACAAACAAAAGTGATACATAATAATTATAAACAGTATAAAATTCAAGACTTTATAACATACATGAGAAAATAGGAGGGTAAAACTGGGGGACAGGGAGAAACATACCATCATTTTCTCATTTCATGGGGAAGAAGTTGCATATATTGTTTGCGTTAATTTTGAACAAGTAGAAGGAACACATTATCATTCATAAGGAATTGGGTTTCTGCTTCTGGCAATCATATGGAAGCATGTTCAGGGGAGAAGCTTCAGTAGTGGTGGACTAGTGCTGTGGTATCTCTCCTCTCTGTATATATATATATATATATATATATATATATCTATTCTTCTATCACTTTCTCTCTCTCTTACCCTCTATCTAGGAGAACGAAAACTTGCCAGCAGGAAGGGCAGAGTTATGGAGGTCACCAGTGACAACCAGTGAGACCCAATGATAACCCTGGTGGCAAAAAAAAAAAAAGTAAAAAATGAAAGACTAGCTACTAAAAAGATATAGTACATAGACATGGCATCTTAAGTGGGAGAGCAGGAATAATCTAGTAGAAATGGTGAAAGATATAAAATCAAACAGTTGTCATATAGATAAGTGCACATTCATGTTCATCACAGCATATTCACAATCACCAAGCCTTGAAATCCACCAGAAGGGTCATCAACTCATTAATGGATAAAGAACATATAGCATATAAGAGAGAGAGATGCAGAGAGAAAAATTACTAATCCATAAGAAAAAGAAAGGAATGCTGCCATTTGTAACAACTTGGATGTACATCAAGGGTATTGTGCTAAGTAAAACATCTTGAATAGGACATGGTACTATATGATAGCTTATATGGAATCTGATAAAAATCAAAATCATACAGTGGAAGTTTCCAGAGGCATAAAGGTGGAAGAAATAGGGAGATACTGGTCAGAGATACAAACTTCCAGTTAGGAAAATAAATTCTGGGATCTAATGTACATGATGACAATATTTAACTAATACTGTAATGTAAACTTGAAAGCCGAAGTACTGTCTTCACAATTTAAATAAGAGAATCTAAAATAGATATAAATTTACTGTCAAAACACCTGTTAAAACACCACTGATTAGGGATCAAAGCTGCTTTCTATCCCCTATCTTCAGTGGCACTCCTAGTTAATTGCATGTTACTGTACATAAAAGCCTGGATTCTAGAACCGGGCTCACCACCTGCAGAGAAAAGCTTCATGAGTGGGGAAGCAGAGATCTATCTTGCTCTCTCCCTATCATTCCCTCACCTCCATTTTGTGCCAGCTATAAACCTTGTGGCAAATAAAACAGAGAGTTAGCCATGCAGCCAAACAGAATTTGAGTACAAAGTGATTATCTTTTTTAAATAAGAAGTGTACAGAAATCTTATGGGAAATTTTACAAATGCAGGTAGGATGAATAATTGGGGCAAATTCACTCCACTGTTCTCACATCATAGGGTAAGCTTTTTTTTATTATTTTACTTGATCGAATAAAGAGAAATTAAGAGCAGAGGGAGAAATAGTGAAGGAGAGAGTGACAAAGAGACACTTGCATGTGAAGTTTCTCCCTTTCAGGTGAGGACCAGGGGCTTGAACCCTGGTCCTTACACATGGTAATACATGTTATTAGCCACATGTGTCTCTGCCTGATGCCAGGATAAGCTTCTAAAGGTCAATGAGAAGTATTCTGTATTATTCTCCTTTACACTCCCAACAGATGAAGTATAAAAGAGGCTCAGTTTAAGTGTTCAATAAAAGTTAGTATGACTGAGTAAGTATGTGAATGAATAATAGCACTGAAACATAACTCAGGCTGGTAGAGCAGACTCCTTTAATCTGTAGCTTGTTTTTCTACACATTTAGGTCTCTAGTGTCCAGAGCAGTACTTACACATTTCATCCGGACTATACTACTTTGGAGAACCTCGGGGCAATGTGTGTGTGTGTGTGTGTGTGTGTGTGTGTGAGAGAGAGAGAGAGAGAGAGAGAGAGAGAGAGAGAGAGAGAGAGAGAGGAGAGGGAGAGAGTTATTCCTGGGGCCTACTAAATGTACAGTTCTACCATCCTGGCAGCTAACTTTTTCCCTTTTTCATCCTTTTTTTTTTTTTTTGAAGAGAGAGAGAGAGAAATAGGAAGAGAGAGTGAGAGAGACAGAGTGAAGGAAAGATGCCTGCAGCACTGCTCCACTGCTCATGATTCTTCCCACTCTATTGGGACTTGAACCCAGATCATTGCATATAGTTAATGCATGCTAATTGAGCTGACATCCGAGTTCCTTACACCCATTTTTAAGGAGTTTTAATAGACTTTATAATATTTTTTTATTTGTACCCTATAAGTTCTTCACTCTACCAACTGTGATTTTTGGGAATTCCAAAGCAGACAATATTTCCCCCAATTTAACAAAACCTATCTTATTTTATAGTAAATTTATTGACTTTTCTAGAATAGAATGGTGTCTTAATACATTCACTGAAATTCATTTTTGGTTTTCAGATGAGCTTTAAGTCCTGATTCAGACATTTCTATGTACAGATCACTTTCTTCTCCCAGTCAGATTCCTCCCACATCACTCACATCTTTGCCTTACAATCTAGTCATGATTCCCACCTCTAGTGGAATCCTCAGAGTTCAACATAAGTATATAAACACAACCACCCTTCAGAGTTTCATCTTAAACTGGAATAACACCATCTACACAAATCATCTTTGTCAAAAAATAAAAATAAAAAAGACAAAAGTGAACTCTAACATTATAGCACTTGATTTTTTAAGACTGCAAGTAGGATGTCTTTTAAGCTGATTGATGACATTTCTTATGATTGAAATATCACACTTTTATGAAACCTTGGCATTTTATGATGCTGCTCACAAAATCTGAAATCAATGCCACCTTTCTCGCCTATAAAATTTCACAATGTCTGCCAAAATAATTTACAATTACACTCAAACCCTCTCATTTCCTTTCCAAATATAATAGTGAGTGGTTAAAGATTCTTAGAGGACTGTGTCAAAGGCAATTTTAAACAACTAAATTTTGGTTTTAAAATGCTTCAAAGGATGTGGTGTGGTGTTTAAGGTTTTCTTTTTTAATACCCAGAATTTAAAAAAAAAACAAAAAAAACACCCCAATGGAGGAAAAAAAATTGGTGCTTTCCTTGTCTGGGTTGAAAAGAAGATAAAGTTGGTGAATATCATAATGCCTGGAAATGATTTCTGTTTTCACTCATGAAAAGGGAATAAAATTTTTAAAAATGGTGTTTCCTCATTTTTTTCATTCCAATACTAGACGTTTAATATTAACTATTTCTAGTTCACTGTCTCCTTATTTATATAAGGAGAGAGGTTTAAAAAAAAAATCTGGGAGTGGTGCAGTAGCGCAGCGGGTTAAGTGCACATGACACAAAGCGCAGGGACCAGCATAAGGGTCCGGCTTCCAGCCATCGGCTCCCCACCCACAGAGGAGTCACTTCACAGGCGGTGAAGCAGGTCTGCAGGTGTCTTTCTCTCCTCTTCTCTGTCTTCCCCTCCTCTCTCCATTTCTCTCTGTCCTATCTAACAACGAGGACATCAATAACAATAATAACTACAACAACCATGAAAAAAAAAAACAAGAGCAACAAAAGGGAAAATAAATAAATATTAAAAAATCTTTGAAACTGCAAATTGAAACTACACTCATCTCACATCTGAAAGAATGACTTACACCAACAAATCAGGAAATGACAGGTGTTGGAGAGGTTGTGGAGAAAATCGAACATTGCTGTACATTGCCAGTGGGAATACAAACTGATACAGCCCCTCTGGAACACTGTATGGAGAGTTCTTAAACAAATACAATGGAAATTACCTTAAGATCCATCAATACCACTCTTAGGCATTTATCCAGTGGACCCTCAAGCACTAATTAGGAGGAGCATATGCACCCCTATGTTCACAAAAGTCAAAAAGTAGAAGCAGCCTAGATGCCCATCCTCAGATGACTGGCTAAAGAAGTTTTGGGATATATGTTCCATGGAATACTACTCTGCCATAAAAAGAAATGATAGTGTGTTCCTTGGTACAAAATAGATGGAACTGGACGTAATTATGCTTATTGAAACAAGTGAAGAAAAGAAACACAACTACTACCAAATGGCTTCACACATATGTGGAATCTAGAGATCTGATTTACACAAATTTGCCTAAGCAATATATATATATATATATATATATATATATATATATATGTGTGTGTGTGTGTGTGTGTGTGTGTGTGTGTGTGTGTGTGTGTGTATATATATATATATATATATATATATATGTAAAACCAAACAAAACAGATGCAGGCAAACTGTTTGTAAGACTTATAAGAACTATGGTGGTTATTTTTAGGAAGTGGGAGGGTGGGGAAACAGAATTTTGGTGGTGGGTGTAGTGTGGAACTATACATTGTAATCTTACAATCTTGTAACAAACTATTAATAACAACTTAAAATATATGGTCTACAAAAGCTTTTACAAAAAAACAAAAAAACTTTGAGCTGGTGAAATAGCTCCCTTGGATAGTATTTTGCTTTGCATGTGCATGAACCAGGTTCTAACCCAGCCCCCACTGTATTGAAGGAAGCTTGAGTGCTGTGGTCTCTTTCACCAAAAAAAAAAAAAAAAATCTGGACCAGGACAAAAGCTTGAAGAGGTTACAAAGACTCCACTTATGAATACATAATTATTACTACAAACTAAAAGGAGACATGCAGGGATTTAAACTCCTTCACTTACACTTGAATATTTAAAGAATAGCTATTTTAAGTAAGTGTGTTTGATACCTTGAGAGGCTACAAGGCCAAATAAAGGGGAATCAAAACTTTTGAGCTACTGAAGAAAGTAAATTTAGAGAGATTATGATGGAATACTAGTAGGTGGCTAAGTAGGTAAGTGGATAATTAGATGCAGATGATAGGTAGATGATGAAGGAAGTTCTGGATTCAGAAGAACTGAATCTTAAAATAATTAAAGTGCTTTTTTTCTCACCAGTATTTGCTCTGGGGCTCAGTACTTTCATCACTCCACCTCTCCTGGTGACCATTTTTTTCTTTTACTTTATTTATTTATTTTTTAATCTTTACTTATTTGATAGAGACAGCCAGAAATTGAGAGGAAGGGAGAGATAGAGAAGACAGACAACTGCAGTATGGTTTCACCACTTGTGAAGGTTTCCCCCTGCAGGTAGGGACCGGGGGCTCGAACCCAGGCCCTTGCGTACTATAACATGTGCACTCAACCAGGTGCACCACCACCCAGCCCGTTTACTTTCTTTTTTTGATAGAGAGTGATAGAAATAGAGAGAAAGAGACAGAGAGGAGAGACGCCTGAACCACTCCACAGCTCTTGGAGGTTCCAATCTACATGTGGGGAGCAGAAGAAGCTTGAACCCTGGGTCCTTGCTCATTGGGAGATATGCTCTCTACTGGTTTGGCCACCACCAGACATGGTATTTTGAAGGTGCTAGATGAAAGTAAAAGCCGCTCTATCCCCTACCCCACCCTCAGTAAAAGAGAGAGAGAGAGACAGAGAGAGAGAGAGAGAGAAGAAAGCATGAGAAACAGGAAAGTGTGGAAATAGCTAGGGGAGGTGAAGTATTTCCATTAGGTAGGAGCATAGAGAACATGAGGAAATTGCAAGAAAGAAAATTAGTAATTCAGTTCATAGAAGCCAGCATCCCAGGAGTGAAACACTATATACAGAAACAGTATCAGAAATAAATCTCAAACTGCATGTTGTTTCTTCTATTAAATTCTCAGCATAACTAATCTTAATCATTCTATGTAAGCTAACTCGGATTGTGAAAACAATTACCACAATCCTATTTTGTTTTGTTTTATTTTGTTTTTGTCAGCAGTTATCACTGGTGTTCCTCACCTGCACAATTCCACTGCTCCCTGCAGTCATGTCTTAGATAGAGGGAAAAGAGAGATATAATATGAGAGAGGCAGCGAGAGAGAGAGGAGAGTCACTATAACACTTCCCCACCACTCATGAAGTTTCTCCCATGCAAGTGTCCCCATGTGTTCCTTACACCTGGCAAAGTGTGGTTCTACTGAGTGAGTCATCTCCCAGCTCCACCATCAGAATGCTTTTCACATAAGATAATGTTTTGTTAGATTTCCAATATTTTGTTCTGTGCAGTTCTAAAAAGCTGTGCAAAGTTTGCCGGTGGATGTTTAGGTGATAAATTGAAATAATTTTCCACTGCCACCAAAAATACACATACAGAGTCTGAACAATAACCCTGGTTAAATAGAAAAATGGCCGCATATGAAAGAAAAAGCACTATCAGTATTGATCCACTAGCCAATAAACTATCTGAAGCATTCCTAACTGTTGCTGTATTTCATTCTGCTTTTGAAAAGTGGGACCGAAACAATTCTGTAGCATCTAGAGTTGTGCAGATACATGTTTTCACAACTTCATTTCTTTTATCACTGAAGCTGAGGGCAAAGAGCCCATAAACCTTTTCAGACAACCCTGATCTCTGCAAGCGTGTGTAACTGGAACTATAAAAGCTGCAGTGAAAGCTGACACTTGGCAGCCAACCAAGATCTCTCCATTTCTGAAATTAAATGGCAGGGCCTCTAGGAGAATGGGAAGAGAGGGGACACTAAAATGCCTGCTGCCTTAATCCTGGAACAATAGGCAGATGGCTTTAAAAGTCAAATGATCCACACATGAGTAAGTCACCGCTCTAAACTAATTACTTATTGGTTTTGCACACTGGAACTCAAGCTGCCCCAGCAATTGGATTATGTTCCACTGCACCATCAATCTAAGAGTAGAATATTCACTAGCTTATTCAACATGAGTACCTAAAGAAAAATCACAGGACAAAAACACTAAACGCCATGGTTAGGGGAAATCACAGTGCTATTTTATTTAGTGACTTAATATTGACTGACAAAATTGTAAAAGAATAGGAGCATAATATAATACAATTCCCACCCCCAGAGTTCTGTGTCCTATCCCCTCCATTAGAAACTGTAGTAGTCCACCGGTCCTGGAACCTTAGGGTGGGGCCCACTTTTCTGCATGCTGCTCTCAATTCAAATCAAATAATAATGCAGCTGCGGATCACAACCTAATCAACACAACGAGTGCCACCCCAGCATGCTTCATTTCAGACTGTGACCAGAGACTTCAGGTGTGGAATGACAACCCTTCAGCTTCATCACTTGGGTGAGACCTTTCCTTTCATAGTATTCTCTAATTCCATTCTAGGTGTTCCACTCCCCAATAATAAAGTGCCCAAACCTAAATATAGTCCAGGTCCCCTGAGATAGAGCATAGGTTCACACATGCCCATAAACTAGGGAAAAATATATACCTGAAAGCAGAAGTACACAAGAGCATGCAGGGAATACCCCCAATACTTCATCTGCACTATTCCAGTCTTTAGGTTCATGATTGTTCAACAATTTGTTTGGCTTTGTATGTTAACTCTCTTTTCAGCCACCAGGTTCCAGATGCCAGCAAGATGCTAACCAGACTTCCCTGGACAGACGACCCCATCAATGTGTACTGGAGCTCCGCTTCCCCAGAGCCCCACCCTACTAGGGAAAGAGAGAGGCAGACTGGGAGCATGGACCGACCAGTCAATGTCCATGTTCAGCTGGGAAGCAATTACAGAAGCCAGACCTTTCACCTTCTGCAACCCGCAACGACCCCGGATCCATACTCCCAGAGAGATAGAGAATGGGCAGGCTATCAGGGGAGGGATGGGATATGGGGATCAGGTTATGGGAATTGTACGGAATTGTACCCTCTTATTCTATGGTTTTGTTAATGTCTCCTTTCTTAAATAAAATAAATAAATAAATAAATAAGAAAGAAATAGGAGAGAGTGGCAACACCAAGAAAAAAAAAAAGAAACTAGTAGTTCTCCTAAGGTCACCTATACAGACTGACTATAACTATCTACACACATATATATATGTGTAGATAGTTATACATATATTTTCCCCATTTTTTCCAATGGTCCTGCCTTCACTTATTTTCCCATTCACCCCTACACCTATTACTACCTCCAAGTGGTTTTCTTTTTTTCTTCTTTGCTCTCAGATAAGTGAAACCATGTCTGGCTTCCTCTGGTGTTTTTCAGATTAGCTTCCCTTCCATTGATGATATAAAAAACAAGATTACTGCTAACCAACACTGGATCTTGGTTGATTGGAGGTACAGAGCCTTCTGGTTTACTCCCATGATCATTTACCTCTCTTGGAGTACGGACCAGAATTCTTCTTGGTGTGCAGAGGTGGGAGCTCTGGCTTCTGCAATTGCTTCTCTGGTAAACATGAGCATTGACAGGCTGATCCATAACCCCAACCTGTTTCTTTCTTTACCAAGTGAGGCAGGGTTCTGGAGAAGTGAAGTTCCAGGAAGTATTCACAGTGCAATTCTTATTATATTCTTATTTATTATTTTTATTAGTGATCCAATATTGATTTATAAAATGACATGTCAACAGGGGTATAATTCCACACTGTTCCCACTACTAGAGTTCTGAATCCCCAGTCCTTCTATTCCAAACCACTGTAGTTCTCCCAAGGTTGCAGACATGGGTTAACTGTCATCTCTATAACTGCCTACATTTGCGCATAATTTCCCTCTTTCTTCTTTCAAATCCAATCCTCTCTTCCCCTCCAAGCCACACATAACCCTTTTTTTTACTACATCCAAATAGCTATCCGCCTTTGTTCTCTCTCTGGGACCTAATGGAGCTGGAGTTCAGAGTCCTTTTATTCTCTTCCTCCTATTACTTCTCCCCCACTGCAAGTATGGATCAAAGTTGTTTCGGGGGTGCATAAGGTAGGAGTTCTGACTCTTTTAATTACTTCTCTACCAGATTTGGGCATTTGAAGGTCAATCCATACCCCCAGCCTGTTTCTATCTTTCCCTAGTGAGGTAGAGCTCTGGAGAGGTAAGGATCCAGAACAGATTCACTGGTGAGGTTGTCTGCCCAGAGAAGTCAGGATGAAATTATGGTCATGTCTGGAAGGTGGAAAGACATAAAGTGAGACAAAATAGTTAATAAACCAGAAGCAAAAAGTAGAAACAGAGCAAATGAGATTAGGGATATTAGGGTGGAATAAAGCTCAGAAGTACATTTTAGACATGTTTCTAGGGGCCCATGACTATGGTAGTTTTTGCTTGAGTATAATTGCTAGCATGAAGCTGAATAAAAATATTGTCTGAGAAAATGGTGGCAGAGTAGAGAAAAGGGCTAGAAAATCGGATTAAGGAAATGAGCTGCTTCCATTCTTGAAAATATTCTGTGGATAGAATTAACTATTTATCTCCATCCACCCAACCCAGGGCCCATATATTTATTTCTTTTTAGCATCAGAGCCTGTGTAACATCTAAATCCTTACTGGCCTGAGCTTGCAGCTCATTGTCACACAAGCTGGGAACAGTTCAGGTTGCACTCATTTCAGGACCAATCTTCCTTGAGTGGCAGGGCAGGATACCCCAGCCTCCCCTCAGAGTCTGGAACAGTCCCTACCATGGCTGCTCTCCTGAGAGGGCCCGAAAGAGGGCTCGTGATAACACTCCTGATGGAAGTGACCAATGGTGGTGCAGAGAGGGATCCACTAGAGATTTAGGCCCATCATATATTTGTCTGGGAATCCAAGAAATCCCTGATTAGGGCCCCAGATGATGAGGTGGTGGATATTGACCAAAGGGGCCATTATTAAGTAGACCTTTCTCTTGCCCTTATCCAACTTTTACAATCCTCTCTTAGTCTGATGACCTTAAACCTTCTCCCAGTTGTTTAAGGACTGAGTGACGTTTGTTCAGCCCAACCAGAATTAGTTTTTAGTTTTTTTGTTGGTTTTTTTTGTCGGATCTGTTTCCTTTGGACTTTTCTGTTAGCACAATGCAAATTCTTTTTTGTTTTAATATCTTTTAATTTACTTTTTATTATCTTTATTTATTGGACTTAGCTGGAAATTAAGAGGGAAGGACAGAGACAAGTGATCCTGTCCTCATAGCACACATAATATGATGGGGTAGCTAAGACCTATGCATGGATAAATCTTGCATAAAGGATCATAGTGATGTGAGGATATAGGAAAGCATGGAGTAAAACTCACTTCTCCTAAAACTCTCAATCAAGAGCCTTCTGAGGTTAGCAGCATAAGAAAGTGCTTGTGTCTCATTTTCAATTTTTATCAAATCAGAAAGAAACCAAGAGTAATGGGAGAAACATGATAAAAGACCTTCATGAAAATGCTTCGGGCAGCTCTTTATGAATCAGTTTAACCTCCTCTTTAAGGAAGTTCAATGTTAATTTTCAGAGGGAATGTGGGATAATTACACAGTGGGGGTTAGAGAAATGACACAGTGAAAATTAACCTTTATCTTGGTATTAGAGTAAATTCCATCTAGTCATTACTGAGAACAGGTAGTAAATTCCTCCAGGATTTTTTCAAAGGTCCATCTTCTTCCATTTTCTTCAGGGCTCATATTTATCTTGTTCCTTCTCAATTCTTTAAATTGTCACTAAAATCACATACTGTGAAAGCAACACTAGATTTTTACAAAATACATAGCCTCGGGACCAGGTGGAGGGACATGGTAGAACACACACACTGTAGTGCATAAGGACTCAGCTTCAAGCCCCCACTCCTCGCCTGCCTAAAGGAAGTTTCATAAGCAGTGAAGCAGTGCTACTGGTTCCCCCACCGCCTGTATCACTCTCTATCTCCCCCTTCCCTTTTAGTTGTTCTCTCTTTCTCTAGTCAAGTTAAATAAATAAGTAGATAGATAGATAAATAAATAAAATATTTTGCATAGCCTTTCATTTATTTTTAAATGTTTTCATAGTTACTACAAAGAGATACTACAATGTTGTATTTGTTGTTTGTCTTTATTAGTGAGTTAATAGCTTTACAAAATTATAAAATGTCAGTATGATTTTACACACATACAGAGTGTGTGTGAGTCCCCACATCCAATAAACACCACAGTTCACACAACATCCAAGAGAAATTTTGGTTGTCATTTGCTTAAAAGTTCATACTATACAATATTCCACATATGACCAACACAATCTGGTAGTTGGCATTCACCTCTCCCGTTATATCGCTTAGAAAAATAATCTATAGCTCCACTGATTTTATTGTAAATAATATAAACTCATCATTTATTATTTCAGAGTAGTGTTCCATTGTTTATATATCCCCTAACATCTTTATTAGGTTAATTTTAGAATTATTTGGCTTAGGATGGGGAACAGCATAATGGCTGAGCAAAAAAACTTCATGCCTGAGTCTGTGAGGTCCCAGGTTCAATTCCCAGCACCACTATAAGCCAGAGCTAAACTGTGCTCTGATCTTATATATATATATATCATCTTTTTCTATGTATCTCTCATTAAAATAAATAAAATAGACAAAGTATTTTAAATAATTCATTGGTTCATACTTTGTACTCTTTAAAACACCATATTCATTGACTTTTAAAGAACCTAATTAATTAATTAGGAATGATAATAGCTATTTTGTATTTACTACGGATTGAATATTTGTCATCTCCTGCCCATTCCACTGCCCAAATTCATATGTTGAAATCCTAAACTCTAAAGTATTAGGAGCTGAGACCTGCAGAAAGTGATGATTAGCTCATGAATGATATTAAACTTGTCATTAATGTCTTTTATTTTTTGCCTTTACGGTTATCACTGGGGTTCAGTGCCTGCAGTACGAATCCACTGCTCCTGGAGGCCTTTTTTTCCCCCAATTTTTGTTGCCTTGTTGTTATTCTTGTCATTGCTGCTGCTGTTGTTGGGTAGCACAGAAAGAAACAGAGAGAGGAGGGGAAGACAGAAAGGGGAAGAGAAAGATAGACACATGCAGATCTGCTTCACTGCTTGTAAGGAGGGAGCCAAGGGCTCAAACTGGGATCCTTACACCAGTCCTTGGGCTTTGCGCCATTTGCACTTAACCCACTGCACTACCACCTAGCCCTCAATTAACAACATTTTAAAAGAGAGATCACAAATATCCAAAACCCCTTAACCACATGATGACACAGAAAGGGTAAAGGCATCATCTATGGAAGCAATCTCTAGTGAAACAATATTGGTTCACTGATTTTACATCTTCCAGCCTCTCTAAGTAAGAGAACTATATTTATTTTATTATTATTATTATTATTATTGTTATTTATTTCTTGGATAGAGACAGTCAGAAATTGAGAGGAAAGGAGGCAGAGAGGGAGAAAGACAGAGAAATACCTGCAGCTCTGCTTCACCACTTGGGAAACTTTTCTCCTGCAGGAATGGGGACTTGAACCTGAACCCTTGCACACTGTAACGTGTGCTCAACCAGGTGTGCCACCACCTGGTTCCCGAAAAATGTATTTCTGATGCTTCTATGGTATTTTTCAAATAGCACTGAATAGCCTTAAGTTGAATTATTCCAAACTAAAATTTGGACAGAAACAGAGAAATTCTGAATATTTTATTCAGAAGGGGCCAAGTAGCTGTTGAAGACTGATAACTCATTATACATCTCTTAAAAATTTTCCTGGGAGTCGGGCGGTGGAGCAATGGGTTAAGCGCATGTGGCGCAAAGCGCAGGGACTGGCGTAACGATCCCGGTTCGAGCCCCTGGCTCCCCACCTGCAGGGGAGTCGCTTCACGGGCGGTGAAGCAGGTCTGCAGGTGTCTATCTTTCTCTCCCCTCTCTCTCTGTCTTCCCCTCCTCTCTCCATTTCTCTCTGTCCTATCCAACAACAAAAGCAACGTCAACAATGGCAATAATAACCGCAACGAGGCTGCAACAACTAGGGCAACAAAAAGGGAAAAAAAAAAAAAAGTTTTCCTTATGACACTTTGTCAACCTAGCATGTTAGATTTCTGCTAGTGTCTCAAGTAGAGAACACTAGAGAACAGAGGCATCAGAAAACAGACAAATGCTTCACTGAAATTCGCTGGTCAGAGTTACATGGAAATAGTAATTTCTTCCCCCCAGGCAACCACCACTGTTTTCATAAATTCTAGGAGTTCAAATCTTTAGTCTTGTTGAATTTTGTTGTGTATTAGTTGACTTTGGTTATTTAAATTCCTCATTTGAATGGAACCATCTGGTAGTTGTTTTCCACTTCTTGATTTACCTTGCTTAGCCACATCAACCCAAGTTCCACCCACCTTTTTGCAAATAACAGAATTTCACCTTTAAATAGCAAAGTAGTATCCCACTGAGTATATTTACTACAAATTTCATATCCTGTCATCTGTTAATGAATCGTTAGGCTAATTCCATGGCTTGGCTATTATGAATAGTGCTTCTCTGAATATTATCTAATGGATGCAGATGTTCTTTTGAATTAGTGTTTTTGTGTTCTTCAGATTAATAACTAGAAAATAATTGGTTGATTTCATGGTATTTCCATTTTTACTTTTTATGGACTCTTCAAATAATGGTAGCACAGTGGCAGCACCAATTTATGATCCCACTAATATCCACTCTGTTTCTTGATTAATTCATTTGAAATAGCATCTACTTCTTTCCTATTCAGACAAATGATTCAGTTATTTCATATCATTAAAGTTTACCCTTATTTCTCACTCCAATAGGGTTTTTCCTTCCTTTTTTTTTAACTCTTGTTCTATTTGCTTTTGTTATTTAAATAGCTTTCGCCACAACAATAAGATCATCTTCAGTTGATGTGTAAAATTCTGTTTTACAACCCTAAAGAAAAATTCTTGTTCCATCTCCATTTTAATGAGATCAAACGTTCAGTTATGAGGTGAGTGAATTAATGCAAAATTGTTTTTCCAAAAACAAGAAATCATCCAAGTGTCACATAATGATTATCTTCTTCTTAGGAGTGAAGGTAATTTGAAACAATTCAAAATTTCTCTTTATGCATTTCTTATCTGAATTTGTAAATTTTAGATTATACCCTGACAGTTTTCAGATTCAAGTTTCAACAAGCTTCAAAGTTAGTGAAGATTTTAAATTAGCTTTCTCAGTTCATTTCACAAGTCCATGTCACTAGTTTGTTATAAGAAGCTTAGTTTTTCCATTATTCGATTTCTAAAGCAAAAGAGCCTCTAATTAAATACCATCAATGCTTTTAACATTTGGAAATGCAAAAGTTCCACCTGAAGTAATAACATAAGTCATCTAAGACAACTGAGAATCTTGAAGACCAAATGAAGCTAATCAGGAATATTGCCACTTTGGAAATTGAACCACTGGCTTTATTCCATACATCTAAACTGGGTTCCAAGAAATAAGTTATAGTGTTTTAGTACTAAGATTCAGTATTAATATTTGCCAACAAAGAAACATGAAAATAGAAAAAATTGAGACCATTTCCATTCTCCTAGAGATGTGACACTCAGATTTCTACACATCACTTTATCTCTTAAACACACCCCACGTCATATACAGGGTGGTGACTTTGAGACAAGGGCAGGGGGACTTTACATTTATTTGCATGCATAAAATTCAATTTTTAGCCTTAGGTTAACAAGACAAGTTTTCTATATGCTGTGCAACAAAACCTAGAATATGTATTCCTTAAATCTACACCAGGAGAATGTGCAAAAGACACCATAATGGCTCATTTGTTCAGATTAAATTGGTTTATTTTGATAGGAGATAAATAGCATTTACTTTATTTATCAGTGGAAATAATTTAAAATGGGGTGAACAAAGAAATATAATTAACAAAATAAGGAAAGGAAAAAGTAGTCCACCTTATCACTTGAAAATTTTAAGGATTTTAGTAATATCTATGTGTAGAATGCAGTTCAACAACTAGAACAGGCATTTAGTAATGGCACACAGGCAGAACTGGTACACCTTCCATGGGATGGCCTTGGTAGCTCAGTTAGTGTTATTGTCAATACTTAAAATGACCTAAGATTGATTAAAAAATAAAAACTAGCTATACAACAGGGCTAAGTTAGCTGTTCACTAACCATTCCAACAGGATGTTTATTGAAATTTTGAAAATGTAGTCTGTATTACTTTGCTTTTATTGGAAATAAGATTTTAAAGTGAGTCTTGCCCTAAAAAGTCTTGATCCAATTAATAAATTAAAAAGTGATGCTCACAATAAAAATAAACACCACCATCCACCATCTACGGATTCTACAAGACATTCAAAGAGGAACTAACACCCATCCTCTACAAACTCTTAGAAATTTAAAGAGGAGGGAACACTCCTACCACATTCTTTGAGGCTAAACTCACACTGTTTTTCTAAGCAGGAAAAGATTCTGCTAAAAAGTAAGCTATAGATCTATAACCTGACAAATATTGATGTAAAGGTCCACAAAAAAAATCTTGGAAAATCAAATACAACAACATATAAAAGGAATAACCCAGCAAGACCAAGTGGGATTCATTCCTAGAACATTCCCTATTTGTGTGTTGGAGAAAAAAATATCATTAAAATTGTTAACCTGGGAGTCAGGCACAGCAGGTTAAGTGCAGGTGGCGCAAAGCTCAAGGACCAGCATAAGGATCCCGGTTCGAGCCCCCAGCTCCCCACCTGCAGGAGAGTCGCTTCACAGGCGGTAAAGCAGGTCTGCAGGTGTATATCTTTCTCTCCCCTTCGCTGTCTTCCCCTCCTCTCTCCATTTCTCTCTGTCCTATCTAACAACGATGACAACAATAATAACTACAACAATAAAAAACAACAAAGGCAACAAAAGGGAATAAATAAATAAGTTTTTAAAAAAAGAATACAAAACTACAAAAAAATATATTATCCTAGCAAAATCAATTGATAGATTCAAAATAATTCCTATCAAAATCCCAATAACATGTTTAAAGGAAATTGAAAAAGCATATTCAAGCTTTCATGTGGTATAATTAAAAAAAAAATTAAAATAACCAATGTACTCCTGAGGAAAAAGAAAAAAAAATGGAGGCATCTTGATCTCTGGCTTCAGTTTATACTACAAAGCAATAGTAATTAAAACAGTGTGGTACTGGAACAAAGATAAACATGTTGACCAGTAGACCAGTATAGAGAGTTCAGGCATCAAGTATACAACAAAGAGGTCAAAACTGTCCAATGGGCAAAATAAAAGTCTTTTCAAAATAATGATGAGAGAATTGAACAGTCACATGCAGAAAAATGAAGCTAGATAATCACTTAACATCACACACCAAAATTAAACCAAAATAGATCAAACTCTTTATATTAGACCTGAAACTACAAAATATATAGAAGTACATATCCATGAAATACTTCAGGACCTTAAAGTCAAAATTGTATTTGGAGACTTACCCCCATGAGGAAAGGAAACTAAAACAAGATTAAACAAATGACACAGTATCAAATTGAAAAATGTGTATGCACAAAAAGAGAACTCCACATGGATAAACAGGCAACCCCGTAATTGGGAGGAGATATTTTCCCATCACAGATATGACAAATGGTGGACATAAAACATCTATAAAGAATTCATATAGACCTATGATGAAGTTGAGAGTTTTTCACAGAAAACTGAGAAATTTTACACATATATCAAAAACTGTATTTATCATAAGCCATAATTCCCCCAATTAAAAAAAGTAAATTAAAAAAATTCATACAGTTCAAAAAAGGGGCAGTTTGATAATGCTGGGCAAAATATATGAATGGACAGTTTTCTAAAGAAGAGATACAGACTTCTGGGAGGCATAATCATGGGGTAACAACAACCAGACCAGACTCTTCCCCAAAACAACAAATATCTACAACTATCAAACTTAACAAAATTCACCAACTGCAGCTGAGACATCCACAGAAACACCAGAGCTTCAGGTGGGCACTCATGCACATGCTTGGGGTGAGGGGGGCAGGGGTTGGGACTGAAGCCAAAAACAAAGAATTTAGAGCTTCAGCAGAGAAAAGCACCATTTTCTGTCTGCACCAGCAGCAGTCAACATAACACACAGTACTGGTGGTGAGAGAAGGGAATTTATCACCTTTTAATCCATGACCTCAGGGGAGTTAGCTTACTGAATTACAGGCAAGGACATACCAAAAAAGCAGGGGACATTTGTAACCAAAAGAAGTTTGGTCTGTTGCCAAAACATAAAGGTAATTTGCAGTATCTGTTAAATGTTAGAGCTCTACTTTTATGAACACAGCTGCAGCCCAGCAGCAAACTTTAGGCCCAGTTCAGACTGAAATTACACAAAGAAACCATATACACACACACCACAGAGCACAGAACAGTTCAAAGAAACAACAAAGGAAACCTAACCACAGCCCCACCCCTCTGCCATACAACATATAAACAAATTGAAGCCCAGAGACCACAATAGCACCACCTGCTGGCCAGAAATAACCAGCACAATAAATGTTTAAATTCTTCTAGCGTTTGACAATGTTTAAATGTTTAAATACATATATATATATATATCAGAAACAAGCAACTAAACATGCCAAATCAAATGCAAAGAAAATAAACAGGACTCCTAAGAAAATACAGACATAGGGGAACTATCAGAGGAAGCTTTCTAAAGAAAGCTCATTTTGAGGATGGACTCTCCAAGAATTTAAGCATAGTAAGGAGAAGCATACTGAAGAGTTGAAAGAGTTCACTAAGGAGTTAGGAAACACAAAGGAAGAGCTTCAAATAAAATTTTAAACTCAGTAAGTAGGTGTTTCATGGTTATGTCTTCTTGTTGGATTACACCTACTTACTGAGTTCAAGCCTAGGCTTTGCCACAGCTAATGGGAAATAGCTGATAAATTACTTTAACTTTTAGACTCTCAGTTGAGTCATGCCTATGATAACCATTTTATAAGGGTATTGTAAGGGCAAAATAAGATAATGATGTAAAGTACCTAACGTTGTGCTTTATCATTCAATTATATGTTTAATAAATCTTCATTCATAACATCAAAAGGAAAAGAAGGCCCATAAACATATGAAGAAATCACTCATCATTACAAAATGCAAATTAAAACACTGAGATTCCATCTCATACTGGTGAGAATGTCCTACATCAACAAAACAGGAAATGTTAAGTGTTGGTGAGGGTGTGGAGAAAGAACTCTGCTACCCTATTGCTGGGAATGTAAATGGTGCCACC